>NC_090725.1:26295240-26300240 GCF_036898095.1 Palaemon carinicauda | reverse complement strand
ACATTTCATATCATGATATCTTCTTTATGTAGAAACATAGATATCTTGGTGTGTTACGACTAGAGAATTTCTTCAAGCTTAACATCGATATTATTTAGTTTTTTACCTTTTTTTTGTATACTATAATTGCTGGTACCTTAGCTGATAAAGGGGGCATTTTTTGTTATGTTACCCATAATCTTTTGACATTCAGATACATAAATAGAGTAGTGAAGTATTGTTACGAGAGAAAGAAAAAGCTATTAAGAAAATCCTACATTTATATAAACCAGAGAACTCTTTAAATGAAATTTCCGATGGTACTCGAAAGCGAGATGGGCAATATTTGATTTTTTTTTCTAAAAATACATCCAACCTCGCTATATGGCGGATGAATCCGGGAAATCAAGCTGATTGTGTTTCGTGACCTCGGGACTGATATGGGGTTTCGGCTGTTATAAGACTTGTGAGGAGAAGCCAAGAAAATAGCAAAGGAAGGTCAGACATGAGAAATGGTCCCAGCTGAAGTGAAGATTTATCATTTCTTGCTAAGATAGATTGATGAGGTAAGGTTAGAAGGAAGAAATTTGTTGTTGGGCTGAGAGAGAGAGAGAGAGAGAGAGAGAGAGAGAGAGAGAGAGAGGAGAGAGAGAGAGAGAGAGAGAGGAGAGAGAGAGAGAGAGGAGAGAGCGCGTAAGTAGTCATCATTGATTTTTGTTACTTGAGTCGAAGAAATTTTGAATCTGGACAAATATGATTATTTTGTGTCTGTGATAGGCAAAAAGATACCATTTCCTGCATAAGACTAGAATAAAATCCAATGGTGTCATGGTAAACTTATTTCCTTTGATCGTAAAAAAATTATCACGTTTTTGCTAACGATATAGTTGGAATTTTCTTTTTGTGCATTCCCACTCTAGATATTTGTTGAACAACCATTTACTAATCTCTTCCCCTCCTTTAAATTTCAGAAGTATGTAACTGCAGCTCTTAATACGGAGAAGAAAAATATGGTTAAAATTTTTACCGTTGGAGTCTATCTAAAAATTGGTTTCTTTGAAAAGGATGATTATCATATATGCACATATATTAGCTCTTCACATATCTTGGTTCATGTTGATATATCCCTGCATAAAGCTGATATACTTATTTATTCCTTGAATCATTAATTGTATAATTAATTGTAAAAATAATAATATATCCAAAGAATTAACTTCTATATTGTTAATGACCTACAATTCTGGGTTATTATCTAAAAGTCACAATACACTAAAGAATTCATTGATCTTAAAGTTAACACGTATTAGGCAAAAACCCATTGATGTTATATATAAATGAATAAAGATATAATTACAGATTTCAGAACCTGGTAAAGATTATAATACCAGTGTTTTTTTAAAGTTGTCCGAAAACGAAATTCTATATCTACATGGATGTTTTAATATACGTAAGGTATTTCAAGTCTAAATTTTTGTGCTTGAATTAAAAAAAAAAAAAAAACGTGAATACAGGTTCTTTCTTTTTTTTTTTTACACATCTTTACAGCTTACTATCTAAAACTTGAAATATTTTCCCCTAAAAGAGAGAAAAAAATGTCATAGTCATAAAAGCATCAGCTTGTATGCTGTTTGTGTTAATATATCCATTAAACTAAAAATTAATATTTTTCCCAAATCTTTAAATCTTAATATATAACAAAATTGAAAGTTTTCCCTCTATAAAAGCAGAAAAATGGTGAGTCATAAAAATATCAGCATGTTTGATAGTCACATTCCTTATACTATACCGGGCACATAAAGTGCATATAGATTCGCATTGGGTGTGTTCTTAATTGGAATTTAATGATAACCGGATAAAACTGACTTTACATTATTCTAGTAATAGAGACTAAGATTCTGCTTTTATTGGTGATAAGGAAATTAAAATAAGAAACATCACACAAAATAGATAAATAAATGGGCAGCAGTATTAAAGTTGTAAAGTTAATAAAATAATAAAGTTAAATTGTAGATTAAATTAAAAACAGTGTGAGTTGAAAAAATTAAAATACTTTTACATAAATTACCGCTCCAATTCAGCAACAACTTTATTGATTTCTACTTTCTTTATCAATTAAATTGGAAAATATCGCTACTTGCTACACTAGTTTATTATTCATCTAGTTCAGATAAAGTTTCAAGGGACTTGAAGATAAATCTGAAATTTTGTATAACATAATTTCATTCTTCTGAATGTTTTTTTTTTTTTATGAATAACTATATGGTGGATATTATTATTCTAATAATTATCAATTTTAGTTTCAGTATTGATGCCTCTCAGCAAAATGGAAAGTAGACAGCAATAACATTATTTAGCGTAGAGGAACTATAAAACTTATAAGAGTGGAGATATTAAATAAAATTGTTAATAATAATAATACTATTTGGCTGATACTTAAGATATTTTCTGCTTTTGGGATAAATTGGATCTGAATATTTATGCAAATAGAAAGAGGATACAAAATATATTTAATTACTTACCCCTGTTCCGATGAAGATTATTGAGGGAATATAAATATTTTGTCTTTAGAACAACACATATAGATTAATTTGAGTAGTAGATCAGTGAGAGTTTTTCAACCAGGTTAGTAAAAGAAAGAACTTTGGTAACTTTATAGTAAAAATCATTATATCTATTTCCCGTTAATGTGTGACTTTGGCTCCTCTCCTCAAAAGCTTACTATTGGCGGAATAATTAATCAGTTTCATAGTTTCATTAGTTCACATTACTGTGTACCAGTCTAACTTTCCTTCGAGCCATTTATAAATACACACCTCCCAGCAAGACTTGGAAAATGTTCCCCGGAGATGTGTATGATATAAGTAACTATTCCCTCCTTTAGGATAGAATTCTCCCTTTGAATATACTCCTTAATATGGGCTTAACTTCCACCGTCCTCTAATTTCTTGACAAAATAGCTTTTAGATTGAAACCTAGCAACGGGTAGCTCTGACTTGTACAGCTTTACTTATCATGACAATACACAAACCCTTTGATCACATTAATATATCACCACTGAAATATTATTAATATTATTACTATTCCTTGCTAGGCTAAAACTCCAATTGGAAAAGCATGATACTATAAGCATAGATAGTAATAAATAGGGTTATTAATATAGTTGAATATATGACATGTATGATTTAAGAATAACAAATTACCTCAGAATCATGCTCGAAGAGAACTTAGATATAACCTCCTCAATGTCTGCAGATGGGCTTAACAGGCTACTCCTTAGACTTGCATTTAGCATGCGTGTTATATAGACCAATGTCTTGGAAGTAGTTTTACTATGTTAAACCAAGTAATGGGAAATCATCTATGTTGGGAGAGATAATGTACATGGATTTTTCAAACGTAGAGTATTTTCAATTAAGAATCTACTAGAAGCTAGAATGTTATATTATAAAAAAAACATACCTTTCGATAAAAATCTGAATTAATCACGGCCTCTGCTCTGATGTATACATACACATGATAATTCATAGGCAATAGAAAAAAATAAATAATGTATTATACAAGCTTGGTATTTGCAATATTGTTATATCGCTACCTTCTATAGACCTACTGCGGCCAACTTTATTCTGGATTCCGACTGGACACTCCAGCTAACATTTACCTCATTCTGATGGAGGCCTGCCGCTTAAAATAACAAGGGGAACTAAAGCCTTTCTTTCGAGAGAAGAGTGACAGGGCATACCAAATAATCTTCAGACCATAAAATGAAGTGAGAAAAATATAATAATATAGATGTTCACGAGTTTATATATATATATAAATATATATATATATATATATATATATATATATATATATATATATATATATATATATACACATATATATATATATATATATATATATATATATATATATATATATATATATATATACATATATATATATATATATATATATATATATATATATATATATATATATATATTTATATGGTGGAATGAAGGAGTGAAGGTAAAAGTGGAAGAGAAAAAGAGGGCTTTTGAAGAATGGCTGCAGAGTAATAGTATAGAGAAGTATGAAAAATATAGAGAGAAAAATGTGGAAGTGAAGCGCAAGGTACGTGAGGCAAAGAGGGCAGCTGACCTGAGGTGGGGTCAGGGATTGGGTCAGTCATATGAAGAGAATAAGAAGAAGTTTTGGAAAGAAGTGAAGAGAGTAAGGAAGGCTGGCTCAAGAATTGAAGAGACAGTGAAAGATGGAAATGGAAGGTTGTTAAAAGCAGAGGAGGCAAGGAAAAGGTGGGCGGAATATTTTGAAAGTTTGCTGAATGTTGAGGATAATAGGGAGGCAGATATAATTGCTGTTCCAGGTGTTGAGGTGCCTGTGATGAGAGATGAGAATGAGAGAGAGATTACAATAGAGGAAGTGAGGAGAGCACTAGATGAAACGAGAGTAGGAATAGCATCTGGTATGGATGGTGCGAAAGCTGAGATGTTGAAGGAAAGGGGTGTGACTGTACTTGAATTGTTGGTGAGATTGTTTAATATGTGTTTTGTGTTGTCAATGGTACCAGTAGATTGGGTTTTTGCTTGTATTGTACCACTATATAAGGGTAAGGGAGATGTGCATGAGTGTGGTAATTCAAGAGGTATTAGTTTGTTGAGTGTAGTTGGAAAAGTGTATGGTAGAGTAATGATTAATAGGAATAAAGATAAAACAGAGAATGCAATCTTGGAGGTACAGGGTGGTTTTAGAAGAGGTTGTGGTTGTATGAATCAGATTTTTACAGTTAGGCAGATATGCAAGAAATATTTAGCAAAAGGCAAGAAGGTGTATGTTGCGTTTATGGATCTGGAGAAAGCATATGATAGAGTTGATAGGGAAGCAATGTGGAATGTGATGAGGTTATATGGAGTTGGTGGAAGGTTGTTGCAAGCAGTGTAAAGTTTCTACAAAGGTAGTATAGCATGTGTTAGAATAGGAAATGAAGTGAGTGATTGGTTTCCGGTGAGAGTGGGGCT
>NC_090725.1:26282740-26290240 GCF_036898095.1 Palaemon carinicauda | reverse complement strand
TTTTCTTTCCTCAATGGGCTATTTTCCCTTTTTGAGCCCTTGGGCTTATAGCATCCTGCTTTTCCAACTAGGGTTGTAGCTTATCAAGTAATAATAATAATAATAATAATAATAATAATAATAATAGAAATAATTATAATAATAATAATAATAATAATAATAATAATAATAATAATAATAAGACAGTATTATGTAGAGAGAAACAGATTCATAGGACAAAACAAAAACGAAGGAAAAAAACCTTCCGCCAAAATACATTTCACATAGACGAGAATAACCATCGATGGTCACTGAGTTTGGAAAAGGCCAAATCAGCTGCTTTTAATGCCATCGGGGGAAATTGATTTTGGGGTTCCAGTCGACTTTACAACTCTACGAGCTATTCTTTTGCAGTCCCAAAACTGCTTCTCCTTTCTTTTGCTCCCCTGGTTACAAACTTTTTTATTGCTCGTCTCTTCACAAATAGGTACAGGGATTCGGAATGCGGTTGGTGCTTGAGCTTTAATCACTATGGTAAATTAAGAGGAAAATTTATATGCCGCGTATTTAACAACCACGCACTGACAATGACTACCAAAATAATGGTGTTCAGGGCAGTAGTCCTCTCCACGCTCCTGTATGCATGTGGAACATGGACGCTATATAGAAACGATATTAAAATCCTAGAACGCTTCCAACAAATGAAACTGAGGCAGATCTTGAAAATCCCCTGGGAGAGCCACACCACCAACATTGAAGTCTTAGAACGTGCCTCGCTGACCAGCGTGGAGGCCACCATCATCCACCACCGCCTCCGCTGGATAGGACACGTGCATAGGATGGATCCATCTAGGCTCCCAAAGAAAATATTCTACGGAGAACTGACCCAGGGCACCAGACCACGAGGAGCCCGAAAATGCGCTATAAAGATCAACTAAAGCGCACCCTGCTCTAACTGACATCGATCTTTCCTCATGGGAAGAAACAGCCAGGGACAGGAAAACCTGGAGGAGTACAGTACACCATGGCACCGTGGACTTCGAGGAGAGGAGGAGACAAAATGAGGAGGCTAGGAGGAGAAGAAGGAGAGAGCGATTAGAACAGCCCCGCCCACCACCTACCCTCCCTTGTGAACACTGTCCGCGACTCTTCCACCACAGACTAGGACTTAACAGCCACATCAGGCATAAGCACCCACTCCACAGATAGGAGGCTGATGGCTAACGACAGAACCCAATACTCGGACACGAGTGGGCGCCGACGACGACGACGACGACATATATCAGAGATAATTATATATTACTTCATACTTGAATATGTGTTTTTGTATAGATTGACGATGATATTCTAAACATTTTTAATTGTAATGACGCATCTGAAAAATTATCAAGGATGTATTTGAAATAATGAAATCATAATTTTATTATTCATCTTACTATTTTATGTAATAGCGGCTAATAGAACATAGTTTAGAGGAGATTTGTATTGAGAATTTAAATTCTTTCTTTGCATGGTCTTAAATATAAATAGGCTGTTCTGAAGCGTTTTTAAATATTTAGTGGCTACCAAGATATTTCAAGTGAAATTCTTTGTTTCTTATCAGTCAAAGAGTGGAAGACTAGTTATTGATGAAGGTTGTAATAACTGTTGTTGATAAGGCCAACATAGTATGGGTTATCAAAGAAATAGGTAGCAGAAACTTTTGAATATTAGATTGCCCGATAGGAAATCGGACAAGTTGAGTCAGAGATAAAGAAACGACAATTTTGTAGAATAAAGCACCATCAAATTCCTCTTCTTAGCTTTATTATTATTATTATTATTATTATTCATTATTATTATTATTATTATTATTATTATTATTATTATTATTTCCAGCTAATCTAGAAAACATAGTTCGAAAAGCAAGATGCTATTAGCCCAATGGCGCTATCAAGGAAAATTAGCCTAGTGAAAAAAAAAACAATTTAAATAGATAAGCGCTATGAAAAAATAATGAACAATTAAAATAAAGTATCCAAAGAACAGTAACAACATCAAAACAGATATTTCATATAGGTTCAACATAAAATAATTTGCTTCAAGTTTGATCTTTTGTTGTGGAGAATGGTTGAAACTTGCAGTTGATATTAGAATTCGCCTCAAAGGAAAAATAAACACCTTCAGTAATAAGTCAACCAAAATGGTGAGTTTGGAGCTGTTTCACAGCCTAAGGGTTGTACTGACCTATGGGGTAACGTCCCTGACTGGTGATTGCCAGAATTATATTCAAGTCCCGCTCAAACTTGTTAGTTCGTTTGGTTGCTGCAACCTCACCATCCTTGTGAGCTAAGATTGTTGGGTTTTAGGGAGCCAATAGGTCTATCTGCTCTGTCATCACCAGCTATTGCCTGCCCTCCTTGGTCATAGCTTGGTTGGAGAGGGGGCTTGAGCGCTGATCATATGTATATATGGTCAGTCTCTAGGGCATTGTCCTACTTGATAGGGCAATATTACTGCCCTTTACTTCTGTCTTTTATGAGTGTCCTTTAAACCTTTAAGGTTATGGCAGAGGAAAGTAGAAATATTAAATGTCAGCTCCCTGATATTTTACTTACTCAGGTTAAGAAAGAGATATCAATATTTTAAATTTTTTTCGTCGAGTACATGGACGGTATGGGTGCCGATGTATATACAGTTTAAACGTAGTTAAGCTGAAAAAAAATATATATGTATAATGTACATCTATTAGAGATATAATATCTCTGGTCAACATGCTGATAATTTGTATTTTTCCGACTCTTTGTAGCATTTGGTCATCATTTCTCGTGTGAAAATATAAATCCTAAGAGTGTAGGATATTATACTCATCATTTACTTACACATATCCTAAAAAAATGTACAAAGAAACCCATTAGCAATGAAACGTAAAATTAACTAGAAAAAGATAAAATGATACCGATAAATACTCAAAGGAAGAAAATAGGAACCAAAATTGCTTTTAGAATTATAGTTTTCAAAGCCTACTATAAAATCTTCAAAAGCTTTTAAAATCAAAACTCACTAATTAAAACATTTGTATTCCTGATTTTTACGGTTTTGTCTGCAAGGAACATGTTCGATTTGATCAGCCAAAGTGTAGTCAGGATCTGTTTCGTAGGCACTGTAAAAAAGATGTACTACAGATATTTCAACAACTTGTAACTGTTTTTTATGCCTTTTATTCATTTTGATTGTGAAGTATTTGTAAAAAATCCAGTAAAATCTATATTAGAACTAATTCTGTAATATTATACATTGTTTTCTTATAGATAAAGTGCTAAAGTCATTCAGTCAGGTTGTAATTATAATTTGCAAATGTTTTTTTGAATTAGATAAATTGCGGGTGTGCATTATTCTAAAATAATTAAGATATAATTCATTAAGCTGTATAATTTAAACCCGTTAATACAAGGGAAATAAGCCCTACTTGATAAACTACTTACGTTATTAGAATTAAAATCTGTGTTTTTTATGGTTTGTAAACTTTATTTATATACCTGAATATTCTTTTTTCATAAAACATCATAATCAGTATTAAACTTTTTTTTTTCATCTCTCGCCTCAAAACTACTTTGAAAATAAAGAGTTAATTAACATGACATTCTGAAACAAGCGATTAACTCATTTGGAAATGAAACTTTATAAATACGACATAAAAGATTGTAGAAAGTATTCATGAAAAAAAAACTTAACACTTTATATGGTACGCTACATGATTTTAGTAGGTTGTTCTTTCGTTAGAAAGAAAAAACTAAAAAAAAAAATGGTTTCATCATTGGCATTTTTTGTAACTCCTTATTACAGTTATTTTCTATAGTTCTCTTTAAATTAATGGAGAGAGAGAGAGAGAGAGAGATGAGAGGAGAGAGCGAGAGAGAGAGAGAGAGAGAGAGAGAGAGAGAGGAGAGAGAGAGAGAGAGAGAGAGAGAGAGAGAGAGTGTCCGTATTTATCTCTGTTTGGTTGTGGTGTATAAGATAGGTTTTCTTATTTGTCGTGAAGTTTTTTTAGAAATGTTTAGTCTCAGTTACATGCAATATAAATGAAGCTTTATATCTTTGTTCAATATTAATGGTATTTCAGAACTCAACATTGTTATTTTCTAGGTATAAAACTTCATAAAACGTGAAAGGATTCTTTTCATATATGATAAAAAAGGAAAGAAACAGCTCATAAAGAAATATCTTTTCTCCTCAAGCGTGGTGCTATAATTCTGTAAGAGAAATGACATATTTTTCATCACCTTATATCCGATACACTTTTTTCGAAAATTGAGAGGAAAATGACATGCTAAGTTTAAGTTTATAAATATTAACCAATGTACTGAAACTAGATTCAATTCTATTGTATTCTATTTACTTTAGATACAGAGGGTAATTTGTTATCTAAGGTGGTAGGATGAATATATCTGTCATTTAGATACGCTTTTGATGGTGATAGGGGAGCAGAGAATATCAACCTCTGTGATATATTGAATTTCAGATAAAATAGCTAATAAATTATTTTTTCGATTAATTTAAATATCTTGAAGATATAGATGGATATAAGTAAGACCAAAGAAAAAAAAATAATAATTCATATAATCGGCTTTGTTTTATTTTTCCCTTTTGTAGGGTATTTAACTTATATTGGTTATAAAAGTAACTAATTATATGTTAACAGAAATGAATGCTCGGTAGCATTTTCAGGATTAAATAAAAATAAAAATGTAAAGAGTAGCAGCATCTTTGCTCTCTTCTGTAACAGCTAATCAGATCCTAATTAAATCCATTGATGCGTATGCGCAGATAGATCGGGATCTAATTACCAGATTTGCAATGAAACGCACGTACAAATTTCATTGGGTTTACTTCGGTGTGAGGATAAAAAATTTAGCATTTTTATTTATTTTGTGACCAAAAAAAAAATACTCAACATTTTTTTAGATTAATTTGACATTTCTTAAAGTCATGAGGATTCAATGCGAAATAAACCATATGAGTAGTTTTAGTTTTTGCCTATGAGATAATTTCATATCTCATATAAGCTAAAATTCACTATGTAAAGACTAACTATGGTTATATAGTATGCATAGTTAAAGTTGGGTTATCCTGGAATTTTATGTATATATATATATATATATATATATATATATATATATATATATATATATATATATATATATATATATATATATATATATATATACATATATTTATAATATATATATATATATATATATATATATATATATATATATATATATATATATATATACATATATATATATATACATGTATATGAATATAATGAAAAACTTGAGACGGTACCAAAAGTAAAATTGCGAGAAATGAAGAAAATTTTAAAAGGCATGAATAGAGTAAAACAACAGGACGTGTAAGGGAAACGTAATTCAGGTACTTTTGGGGAAAAGGTATGAGAAAAAATAATAGATCTCATTTGGAAGTGTATTTGGTTGGTGATTTATATGCTATTGATCCAAAATGATCTCATGAATTAGTTGCTTGATTGAATGGAATTTACCAGAGTAAGTCTTTCGAGTTTTTAATATGTTCGTCACCGATATTTTGTTTTATATTTTTCTATATCATCCATTCTAGAAACTAGCTAATCTTCTTCAAAATAGCAAATATGCCCTATATCATATTTCCTTCAAAGTAAGAGATCAGGTAATTCTTTTTTTATGTTTTTTTGAAATGAAAAGTTTTCTGTAAAAGGAAATTGTTGAAAAAAATCCTTATTGAAGCGTTTAAAACTTTATTCAAGAAAGAATCACTCTTCTCTCTAAACCACCTCCTCACGTACAATTAACCAATTACTTAAATACTTATGAACAGCATATCATCTTATACGAATGTATCACACCTTTAACCTGCATCTTATCCTTAATCAACTTTGGGTAATTACCTGCGAATTTATAGAGTTTTTTCCTAATCATTATATAAAAAGCTTTGTTGGAGGGAAATTACCTAGAGTAATATCATCATATGTGACATTTTTGCTGGTAAAACTGACAAAAGAAAAGGAGGTGGGGGTGGAAGGGGAAAGGCTGGAAGGATTTTTCTTATGATTCCAAAACCTTTAGAAACTGCTCCGGAATTTATATTAAAAAAAATAAATACTTTAGGTATAGTAGGGGAAAATAAATATTGATGCAATTATTATAAAACAACATTTTGTATTCAAAAACCATTTTCTCAAGAAGAGAGAGAGAGAGAGAGAGAGAGAGAGAGAGAGAGAGAGAGAGAGAGAGAGAGAGAGAGAGAGAGAGAGATCCTATAAATTGTATGGTACATCAATAATCATACATACTAATGCTGGTAGTTCTATAATCATTGTCAATTCACTCCAAACTGAGTATGTTGGAAGGTAATTGTTCTTGAGAATAGGTTTTTAGATAAAAGTTGGGTGAATGGGGATTTTTTGAAAACGCCAAGGAACAAAATCAATCAAAACCTTACTGACTATGAAATCGCAGAAGGAAAGGCTTTGCCAACTTGTAAAATTTATGTGCCAAACGCTGCTGTTACAAGCGAGCTTGGCATTACTAAGAACTTGGCTGGTGGGGTCGGTAGGAAACACCAATGATAAACATTGTAGAAGTGGCCGTAGGAAGATATCTGAAGATAATACACTTATTTGGAAATGCAAGAGTTATTTCTTTTTATTTTAAAAATGTGATTGTAATTAGGGATTATCTGTATTTTTATGCATGTCCCAGCGCAGAGAGGAATCGTCTTAAAGCTGTAGATGTCCGACATAGGATTGTAGCTGATAGAGTAAATCTTGAAGAGTACCATAAGCTGGAAAGATTGTCTTTTAGGTAATGGAAAGGTCTATAAATAGTATATTATAATATAGATTCAATTAGATTAATCATTTAATTAGGTTAGACTGTAGAAAAAACGGTAATATTAATCGGAAATTCTCCGTAAAAATAGACTGTTTTCGGCTCTATTTCAGTTAAATAGAGGAGGCGACCGTAATTTCACCTTACTGTGTTATTTTCTTTTATGGGTTGGTGATCGTAATGTCACTCCTTTACGTCAATATATCCGTTTTTAAAAATCCTGGAATAAAGGTTGCCAGACATTTACCTTTTTATTAATGAAAATGTTTAAGTGTACAAAACGTGCTTATAGGGTAAATATAATTCCATGTAACTTCAAAGCCATAATGACTGTAACCTAAAGTTAAGAAATTCTACATTCTGTAATTACTCTTTATGGCGAGGCGGTATTTATTATTAGATTTAGTGAAAGTGGGTTTTGCATTATAATCTAAGTGCTATACTTATCTTACTTCCCCTAATCATAATTAACATATCGTTAGTCGATAGTTAAAATAACAATCCGATATTGAACTCCCGGAATGACCTAGCAAAGGATGGTGCATGAACCCTGTGAGGAATATATGGGGGGAAGCCTAGTTAGCAGTCTGATACAAGGATAGGAGCAACGTGCCCAATGTCTGTTTGAAGGTACATTACTGTAGTAGGAATT
>NC_090725.1:26262740-26265240 GCF_036898095.1 Palaemon carinicauda | reverse complement strand
TTTTAAGATATGGTTTTTTACTTTACTTTTATTTTATTTTATATATTTTTTCTAACAGAGTAAAGATAAGAAAAATTTACCTATGCAAATCATAGGGTGAAAGTTTTTCATAATATTGTCAATCCTTGCAGTTTTGAAAAAAAGATAAAATAAATATTACATACATGAGACTTTATACTTAGTAATATCAAAGGGTATATATAATATCTGCGAATATTTATTGAATATTAAAGATTATTCTAGTATATTGGAAGTTATATATAGCTCTTTTCATCTTAACAAAGATATGTGTATTAAATAATAATAATTTTCTATATTATGGTATGTGATTTATATAACTATTTTTTTAACTTTTAATTAATGAAACTTGATTAGAAAAATTTTCCTTTTCTTATAAAAGAAATCGTACTTTTATTCGTTTTGAAATAATTCACCATTTAAACTTAATGAATATCATGGTATTTGATTTTTATAACTATCTCTTAATTTTGAATTAATGAAACTTAATTCGAAATTTTTCCTTTACTTATAACCGAACTCATACTCTTTTTTGTATGAAAATATTTCTCCTTTTAAACTTAATATCTGTTATAAACTTTCTGTAAAATTGTCAATTATCCATCTCTGTAACATCAATAGCACACCCATTTCATTATTCGTATTAAAAAGACACAGACAGGACAACATGTATGTTTCATTACGAAATATTGATAGTACCAACCGCCTAACATAAAACTGCAAGTGCAAATACAGATGCAGTTAAAACACTTAGCAAAGAAATCGTAATAAAAAAAAACAGTTCATTTGAATCAATCGTGATGCCATTTTGGGCTAATGTTGCAGTATATTTTCCTCATTCCTCCTCGCTGAATGTGTTCAATCATTTTCCATTCTCAATGTGGACGTAAAGATGTATGAATATTTTTATTTGATACTCCGAATATGAATTGATATATTTTTCCTATGCTAGGAACATTGGAAAATAGACGCACAAGAGTTTTACGTTATACGAACATTGAAATTATAGTCACAATAACTTTTGTTCATTAAGCATTAAGGAAATTAGTTCATGATAAATGCATACACAAAATCCACACACACACACACACTTATATGTAAATATATATATATATATATATAATATATATATATATATATATATATATATATATATATATATATATATATATATATATATACATATATATATATATATATATATATATATATATATATATATATATATATATATATATATATATATATATATATATATATATGAATAGGAAATCTAGCATAACTCCAGACATGAAGTCATATGTTTCGGGCCTTTATCATGAAGTGGACTAGAAATAGTTACACACACACACACACACACACACACACACACATATATATATATATATATATATATATATATATATATATATATATATATATATATATATATATATATATATATATATATATATATATGTATATAAATATATATATATATATATATATATATATATATATATATATATATATATAAATATATATATATATATATATATATATATATATATATATATATATATATATATGTGTGTGTGTGTGTGTGTGTGTGTACACACAGTAAATATGCGCAAAAATCATAGGCCTTTGTGATGCTTGATGCAAATAAATCAAAGCCAAAACGAATGGATCATAACTAGTGTAACGTTTAATTTCTCAAAAAGGTCTGATATATTAAGACAAATTTCTACAATATATGTATTACAGTGAGAGTACGAGGAAACGTATAGATATTTGTCTAACAAAACTTCAGAAAAAATAAGCCACTTGAGAAAGACTAGCATGACCCTACGTTGTTTGAAGCTCATATCCTAATTAGCAGGTGACGTACTTAATGTGTGTCTTTTTCCAGTTACCTATTGTATCTTCCAATTATTGCACATCCTTTTTGGAGAAAACTCTTAAAGTTAAATGTACATATACAAAAACATATACATACATATATACCTACACATGTATACATATATATATATATATATATATATATATATATATATATATATATATATATATATATATATATATATATATATATATATATATATTGTATATGCTTACCCATAAACATATTGTACTTATACACTAAGTATACATATACATGGTTACATGTGTATACATCAGAATAATGAGTAAAATAACACACACATATACAGTTTACGTCACCAAAGTCTGGTCTGTTTAAGAATTTAATTCATGAGGATTTGATATTTGTTTGAATATAAATGCATAGAATCTCTACAAACCCTATACTTTTTAGTAAGTAATAAAAATCACAATTTATACAAAATTAAGCAGTTTCTTTGCTTATGAACAATTTTAAGTGAGATTTATATATCCAGCATGGACAAGCTTTGCATTTTTATTTTGAGTATATTCTATACTTTTCTTTTGCCGTTTGATTATCAATTAAAGAGCTTAACCTGTTTGACCATTATGAGAACAT
>NC_090725.1:26242740-26252740 GCF_036898095.1 Palaemon carinicauda | reverse complement strand
AACCATGTGAGCCCAGATATTCCTTTAAAATGGAAGTATAGGTCTAGCTTTTGTTCATAAACTTAATTATAATTTTAGACGATTTTTTTTTTTTTTTTTTTTGAAGAGAAGCTTGCAGTATATGTTCGGCACAACAAGAATGTACGGCAGATGTTTCTGGAATACAGCAGTTGAACTTGACCTCTTAACATACCTAACATCGAAACTTCTCCTCCTAAGTATCTTGGTTAAATCTGTCCTTAGAGAGTCAGAGAACTACATTCTTTGTCTGAAAGAAAACAGTAAATGTCCGGTTAAATAAATAAAGCCAACATGAGGGACTTCTTCAGGTCGGTCAAATCACACTGCACCATGAAAAAGGCAATGAGCAAAGAACCAGACAAAATCCAAAAGGGTGTTTATTAAGAACAATGTTCATTGCACCAAAAAAGTAGACGTTCCCTGTGGTCATATTTTTCATATTGTAAAAGTCATCAGTATTGCCCCGAAGTCAATGGACCGAGATTTTTTTTTTTTTTTTTTTGCCGGTCAGCAGACGTCATGAACCTCTCTGTAAAAAGTCACAAAACCCTGATGAGGACATGAATGATAAGTGAGGAGAGAGCTTACCTAGAAAATCACCTCACCTAGCAAGCATCACAGTCAACCACAGCCAGGGAAACTACCCAGTTAACTCATATGATATGATACCAGGTAGCACAACACCATAACTACATAATATACCACCATGCCTGAGGGAGAACGGGCAGAAAACTCTCCCGTGTAAAGCTTACTACATTAAATATTCGTAATTTGAGATTTAGATTACTCAGTTTGATAGCAAAGAATGAACGTCCTTGAAACGGTAGAGTTCGTTTTTTTATTATTTTTTACGATATTTTTATCAATTGAAGTAAATGAATTTCAAAATATCACGACCTTGCTTACAAAAGCACGCGGTATTTATGGAAACTGGAAAAAAATAAGTTTTCCATAATTGTGATATACACAAATAATCTATTATTATTATTATTATTATTATTATTATTATTATTATTATTATTATTATTATTATTATTATTATTATTATTATTATTATTATTATTATTATCGTGATATTCATTGATTTTGTGGTTAGAATTTGTAAAATCTATTATAATTCCTCAAATTATTTAAATTTGCCTATGTCCGTAGCAGTATTCCTGGAATTACGATTAATGAATTCTAGTTGAAAGTGGATTACCGAAGCTCATTGTTTCTCTCACCCACAGATTTTTAAGATTTTCTGCTCATATTAAAGGGGGTTATATTTGCATGACAGATCAGAGTTTATCAGGAGCTGGGGAATTAACACTGGTTATTGAATTATACGTCTAGTCTATTCATGTAATCATTTTTTTATTTAAAATTTAAATATATTTTTCAAATCATCTTTTAAGATTTCTTAAGCCCTATTAAAGTTTCCTTATGTTCAATATTACATCCTGCATGCTAATTTTTTTTTCTGATGCAACTTCTTCAAATTACTTTCTTATAATTTTTCTCAAATCTGTAAGATATAAGTTAAAGCCTTTTTAGGCAATTCCATTATGATGCGAGTAATGGATATATATATATATATATATATATATATATATATATATATATATATATATATATATATATATAAATATATATATATATATATATATATATATATATATATATATATATATATATACATGTATATATATAAATATATATATATATATATATATATATATATATATATATATATATATATAAAGATATATATATATATAAAAATATATATATATATATATATATATATATATATATATATACATATATATATATATATATATATATTTATATATATACATGTATATATATATATATATATATATATATATATATATATATATATATACATATATATATATATATATATATATATATATATATATATGTATATATATATATATATATATATATATATATATATATATATATATATATATATATATATATATATATATATATGTGTGTATATATATATATATATATATATATATATATATATATATATATATATATATATATATATATATATATATATATACAGTTTATATATTTATATATGCTTGTGTGTGTGTCAATTTATCAGTAAGTATTAGTGTAAGCTCCTTACGAGTGTAAAAATAGATGTGTGTGTATATGTCTGGGTATGTGTAGATATTAGCATATATATATATATATATATATATATATATATATATATATATATATATATATATATATATATATATATATATACGTATTATGTGTATGTGCATCAATTATCCCACATTTGTTTCTTCAGATAGAATAAATTCCTAATAATTTAAATAACCTAATTTCCTTCAATGCTCATATTTTCTGAAATTATCTTTTCCTGTTACTCTAGCCAATCTTTTCAATGTTATTATCAATTATCATAATTGTAGAGAATGGAATAATACAGAGTTTCGTTTTCTTAAAAAGCATCAGCCCCCATCCCTTTTTGGAAGCTTTTCTTTTGTCCGAGCACTCCAATGAATAAAAGTTTAGCCAGGCCGTGTGGCGAGGTAGTTAAAGGGGCTTGTGATGTTCCATCTGGCAGACTCTTACTCAGCAGATATGAGCCCAGACAAGACGTATCGTTGAGATCCTGATTTACTGATTCAACAATTCCGTCGGTTTGACCAAATCTGAAAAAAATTTTGGAAGGCATGTTCGTCGTTTCATGGAATTTAGTAAAAAAAGAGAGAAAAAAATAAACTTGAAATTAGGATGTGTTTGCAAGAATTGAATAATGGATATTCAATATTGCTAACTTTCACTTTTACTTCATAATATAACGATTACCAGACTTTAGCTATTTTCTTTATATATATACATATATATATATATATATATATATATATATATATATATATATATATATATATATATATATATATATATATATATATATATATATATATATATATATATATATATATATATATATATATATATATATATATATTTCAAATAAGCCATGTATATTAATACATTAAAGTATGGATTCTCTTATCGACCTGGGGATCAGAGCCCCAGGCGGTACCGCCCAAAGACTATGATATCGGACCAGCGGGGATGACTATGATATCGGACCAGCGAGGATTTGAACCCTCGTCCAGGATATCTGTATGCCAGTGACCCTACCGTGGCCGAGTGGTATGGTCACTGGCATACAGGTATCCTGGACGAGGGTTCAAATCCCCGCTGGTCCGATATCATAGTCTTTGGGCGGTTCCGCCTGGGGCTCTGATCCCCAGGTCGTTAAGAGAATCCAGACTTTAATGTATTAATATATATGGCTTATTTGAAATATGAAAGAAACACGTTTAAATGTGCAAAAATGTATCATATATATATATATATATATATATATATATATATATATATATATATATATATATATATGTATATATATATATATATATATATATATATATATATATATATATATATATATATATATATATATATATTTACATATATATATATGTGTGTGTATATGTTTTTATATATATATATATATATATATATATATATATATATATATATATATATATATATATATATATATATATATATATATATATTGGCAATATCAAGGACAGTATACACCTGAATATAAGTTTGACAGTGAAAAAGTATTCAAGAAATTTCTTCAATGGAGTATCCCTGTGGATATATTATTTCATTGCTACTTTTTATGATTATGGTGATTAGCATTAAATCTTACACTAAATACAGATATCCTCTATTTCCAATGTGAAAAATAGGGTAATGACTGATTTCTCTAATATTCTATGATAACTTATGATGTCTATTAAGAAATTGGGACAAAGATCTACAGGCTTAATAATGGGACATTAGAATTATTCCAGAGATTTTAAGGCGATTCACGGACTGTGTAGGTTGAGTAAAAACAAAGACACCTTTGTTTCTAGGGAGACAATTGAATTATGAAAAAAAAAATCAGTGCTTTATTACTGACTGTGGAAAGTCTACATTCAGGATTTATATGTGGATTGGGTGATTCATTTATTGGCTTCATCCAGAAAGTCAATGGATGGTAGAATATGAGCACTAAAGATTTACTTATATAAGGATAGATGATTATAGTAGACGATAGTAAGTTAAATTAACCATACTTAAGAGAATATTCCTACATATCAAAATATGATTAGAGAGAGAGAGAGAGAGAGAGAGAGAGAGAGAGAGAGAGAGAGAGAGAGAGTATGAGAGAGAGAGAGAGAGAGAGAGAGAGAGAGAGAGAGAGAGAGAGAGAGAGAGAGAGAGAGAGAGAGAGAGAGAGAGAGAGAGAGAGGAAGGGGGGATATCGACTTCCTAAAATTCAAGTTTTGCTTCAACGTTAACAGATGTTCTGTACTTTGTCCATAGCATGCGGTTTACTATTAGTGAATTGCAGATCATGATTCCACTGCAGGGCATTAGAAATCTGGATTCTGGCTCAGGTGCATATCATTGCCACTTTTGAATACTCTCTGGTCCAAAAAGTTTGTTTCCTCCGCGGAGTCTTGGCTGTTTGAAAATAGGATCATAGAAAGTTCTTGGTAGCTTTGCAATTTCCAAAATCAGTTACCTGATATGTGTGTACCCAATCCATTATCGTTCCTGTCATATACATATCATCATCTCCTCCTTCGCCTGTTGACGCAAAGGGCTTGGTTATATTTCGCGTCTCGTCTCTATCTTGTGCTTACAATTCAATACTTCTCCATTCATCATCTCCTACTTTGCACTTCATAGATATACACATATGTACTGTATATATGTGCTCATATAGTTTAATTAAGAGAGAGAGAGAGAGAGAGAGAGAGAGAGAGAGAGAGAGAGAGAGAGAGAGAGAGAGAGAGAGAGAGAGAGAGAGAGAGAGAGAGAGTTCATCGAATAAATGGTATATCAGTAAAAATACCTACTATCATTACATTTTGAATAAAAGGCAAACTAGGCATGTGAGATATCAGCACAAATAATACGATACTGGAGAGCTAACACATATAGAATAGGTATTCTATTAATAATAACAAATAATAAAAGATTTACAAGTATGCTTAAAGCGATGGCGGATAGATATATCTAGAACTAGAATTGTCTGATAACACACTAATTATGTTTTTTTTTAATGTGTATATAGGGACAAAAAAATTATCAGTAGAGAATACATTATCAGTGAGCCATAATTTTGTAAAAAATATAGAACATCAAGGACTATGAAGAGAGAGAGAGAGAGAGAGAGAGAGAGAGAGAGAGAGAGAGAGAGAGAGAGAGAGAGAGAGAGAGAGAGAGAGAGAGAGAGGATCTAAAGTCCTAATAATAAAAATGTCTTCAGTAATATGTTTAAAGTTTTTTTTTTCTCGAATACTCATTAAATCCCGCTGAAGTATTCATAAATATTTTATTATGAATTCTTATTCATGTCACATTATGCTTCATATCACCCATATACTCAGGTATATAGGGCAGTTTAAAGGTTGCTCATGAATGGCAGAGGCAAGGGACAGTGACATTGTGTTATCAAGCAGGACAATGCCCTAAAAAACTCACCATACGCTCAGCGCAAAAGCGCTCTCTCCACTCAAGCTATGACCGAGGGAAGTCAGGCAATAGCGGCTGATAACTCAGCAGATAGACCTGTAGGCTCCCCAGAAACCACCCATCCTGAGTTCTCAAGGATGGTAAGGTTACAGTGACCAAAGGAACTAATGGGTTGGAGGGTACTCTAACCCTAGTCTGGCAAACACCAGGCGAGGACGCTACCACCATGCTACTACAACTCAAGCATATCTCTCCATTTTGGAGAAAAATACTTTAAAAAAACATAAAGAGAGTTCTAGCTAGAGATGTAGCTATAATTTGTAATTGGTTTTATAGCTCTTTCTATACAAAATACCATAAAAATTCTGTTATTTCAAATAGATATGATTAGATGACAAGAGAAAAGTTGCTTTTATGTACATAATAAAGTCCTTTCTTGATCAAGATCTCATCTAATTCGAAATATTTGCTATCGTTGGTCGCTAACTAATCTTTTATGGAATGCAATAACCACAATATGAAGTTATTTAAAAAATACTAATTTTTCTTCTTACATCATGGAGATAATAACTGATAATCATGTTAAAAATATAAGTGCCTAATTAAATAACTTTAAACTTGTTTGTGTCTGGAATATTATTTACACCAGGAAGAAACATATCATTTACACCTATAAATAAACAAATGTAAATGATTTAATAGAATGTTTTAAAGTAAACTTTTTAAATATATCACACCTTCACTGGAAGTCAAGTATTGCTAAAAAAAAAAAATATATATATTAACGAATTATCGAACGACAATGAACATTGATTTATCTTATAATTTTCTATAAAATGTAGTTCATCTCATGACCGTAAAAGATTCCATGATGAATATTGAAGTATTTAGTGTTATGCAAAAATAGCTTATGGCTAAATGTTTATATAGTATACGTTTATATGATAAAATAGTTAAAGGGTTGCATTTAGTCAAGATATTATTCTATATAGCTCTTAGTTTGGAAAACCCAAATATTTTGAATTTCGCTGATGTGTGACATTTGTTTATAATATATTGTTCTTTGGTTCCCGTTGGAGTATCTTACAATATTATTTTCATCTCAATTTTCCAATATTACATTCAATGTTAACTCATCACCAAATATAAGCTAAATACAATAAACTCCGAAAGATCACTACATATTGAAACTGTCAAAAAATAATTAATCTCAATTATCTTTTTATCTATGCCTCTATTACTCTTTGTGTGGTGTATGGTGTTCGGTCTTTTGCCGTTTCCAATTGTTTTTTTCTCAAAAAAGAGAAGGCTCACCTACACTGTTAAATAAGACCGTAATTTTAACTGGAAATTCTCCGTAAATATATACTTTTCTCAACTTTGTTATCTTTTACGGGTTGGTGACCCTGATATCCCACTTTTACGTATATATATCCGTTTTTGAAGCGGTAAATGCCTGGCAACATATATCAAGGATTTTTACGTTTTTTTTAGGGCAAATTTTTAACAGTGAATGTACAAAAACGCTCAATTAATTCTCTTGTCTAAGGATTCTCAGAGTTATAGGTATAAAATATTAGGACTTTTTTAAAATAAAAAAAAAGTCACACTGAACTATCCCAGAAACATATCTATATTATAAATGAAATGTCCTTCAACATCCATATCTATGAAGCATCCATATCATAATTTCATGAAACCGTATGCTATTTCAATTAACGTTGATCATATCTAAATTGATTTGTAAATCAGTTCCACATAGAATTGCTAATAAGCAATAACCAGTTACGCTATTGATTTATTCCCCAGACTTCAGTTGTCTTTGGCTGAGAGATATGAAAGTCAATTGCTCTAGCCACTAACTTCGGTCGACTTGACATAATTTAAGATACTTCGTTCAAGGGAAGCAGGATGTTAATGTTAGAAAAAAAGATGATATCAATTTTGGAGCATTTCGTCTTCTCCCACTCTTTCTTTCCAAACCCTTTATATATTTGGTATCTTTCACCAGCCACTTTGTCGATATTCGACCGCTGACTCCGTAGTTGAGTAACCATTAGCTATACAATATATTTATATATATGTATATATATATATATATATATATATACATATACATATATATATATATATATATATATATACATATACATATATATATATATATATATATATATATATATATATATATATATATATATATATATATATATATATATATACATATATATATACATATATATATATATATATATATATATATATATATATATATATATATATATATATATATATATATATATATACAGTATATATGTATATATATATATATATATATATATATATATATATATATATATATATATATATATATAAAACCTTTATTCATATATAAATATTCTTATTTAATACTTGCCACAGAGTTGGTCTAATTTTTTCTTTTTAAGATTACTATAATCCCAGCTCTAATTATTTGGATAACTTTTATGTAAGCCACATATGAAAGAGAATAAGTAGGTTAGCTATTTGAGCTGTAACATTCAAACTATGTTTTATATATATTTAGGTATGGTTGATTTCGCTTCACGACATATTATAATGATATAGGTGTTCTTACCTTTTAAAACATTTTGTATAAATAATTTCAGTTAACTCTCATGGTAGCCTAGTGGAAAAATCCCTGTCTCACGTTCTGTTCGACAGGAGTTCTATGCCAAGTTCACGGTCGATGGTTTCTAGTAGTGTGTGTAACCTAACTATCCTTGTGAGTTAGGGATGAGGTGTTGGGTAGAATCTATCAGTCTACCTGTGGTGTCATCAACTGTAATTGCCAGATTCTACCTAAACCTAGACTGGTGAGGAGGAGTGTGGGGATGATTAGATAAATATGTTTTTGGTCTCTGCCATTCAGGAGACTGTATTCAACATATAATCTGATATTGTGAATACTCATACAGCTCAGAATATTACTACTACTACTACTACTACTATTACTACTACGACGATGACGACGACGACGACGACGACGACGACTACTACTACTACTACTACTACTAGTACTTTGATTACTACTTCTACTACAGCCCATTATTATTATTATTATTATTATTATTATTATTATTATTACTTGCCAAGCTACAACCCTACTTGGAAAAGCATGATGCCATAACCTGAGGGGCTCAAAGAGGGAAAATAGCTTCGTGAGGAAAGGAAACAAAGAAAAATACAATATTTTAAGAAGAGCAACAGTATTGATACAGCTATCTCCTATAAAAACTATAAAAACTTTACCAAAATAAGACGGAGAGAAATAAGATAAAACAATGGGCCTAAGTGTACCCTCAAGCAAAAGAACTCCAACCCAAGACAGCAGAAGACCATGGTACAGAGGCTATTATACTACCCAAGATTAGAAAACAATGGTTTGATTTTGGAGTGCCCTACTCCTAGAAGAGCTGCTTACCATAGCTAAAGAGTCTCTTCTACCCTTACCAAAGAGGAAAGTGACCACTGAACAACTACAGTGCAGTAAGAAGTATGGGTTGGTAATCCCAGTGTTGTCAGGTGTATGAGGACAGAGGAGAAAATGAAAAGAATAGGCCAGACTATTCGGTGTGTGTGTGTGTGTGTGTTTCTGCGCGTATGTGTGTGTGGTTATGCAATGGGAAAATGAACCGTAACCAGAGAGAAGGATTCAATGTACGACTGTCTGGCCCGTCATAAGACTCCATAAATCTTTAGTGGTAGTGTCTCAACGGGTGGCTGGTGTAGTAGTAGTAGTAGTAGTAGTAGTAGTAGTAGTAGTAGTAGTAGTAGTATCATTTAAAACAAAATAGATTATAATTCATTATCTGACAACCACCTAACTTATTGGGAAAATGGCCAAAAAAAAAAAGACATACGATAACTATTTTTTCCACCAATAAATATTGTAGTTAACGAAGGAGACAATGAAAGATAAACGAATCCTGTAAGGAACGATTGTGCAATGACATCCTTGCCGTTCATTTCTCAGAAATCAGTCAAGCGTATTGCCTAGTGTCAAAGCAAATATGAAATAAATGCTCATGATGAGTCATGACTGAGGTCTTGCAAAACCTTTCACTACAAAGTACTCGGTATATTGAACCATGTTCCTAATTTATTATTATTTCCTAAAAGTAGTCTACTCTAGCTCATATATACACATTCAAACTCTAAAGAGGAAGGCAACTATCTATCCATGAGAAAAATTTATAAACACTGGAAAGCTGGTTTTGCAAGTACAAATTTTCCCTTTGCATGGGTCATTTTTTCTTGTTTCTCTTTTTCTCGTAAACTCAGAAGAACGTCCTCTAGGACAGTTTATAGAAAGAATATCTTTTAGGACTTTATTGCCTTTTTTTCG
>NC_090725.1:26232740-26237740 GCF_036898095.1 Palaemon carinicauda | reverse complement strand
TTCTAAGAAACTTTCATGAATAAATGAATATACGTGGCTATTCAAGGCGTTTTAAACTTCAGTGTTCTTTTAATGGAGAATATTGTCCAAAGTGTCTCTGTTGTTTCAAAATCCGTAATTTCTGCTGGGAGCCAGGTAGTGTGTGGTTTTTCTTGCCTTTCACACGTATTAGGAATGTGTCATCAGAGAAGTCTTACAAAAAGAATTATAAATAAACCAATGTTTAGTCAAGTAGAGCAAACCATTTCTAGCCAGTACAAAAACATTTACCAGCATGAAAGGCTTTCATGTACCGAAAAATCTTTTTTCTCTATCCCCACAAAATCTTAAAAAGTTACTCCAATTCATCTCACTACTCGTCTATCTTCTTTCTTTCCCTCCCGACCCTATTCCTACTGTCTTTCCTCTACAGAACCATCAAATCCTGATCCAGAAGATCCTTTAGGGAACACGTTTTTTACTAATAGATTTTAAAATCTCTAAAAATTCGTTTATAATTTATTCATTAACAAAGATTAAATATTATTCTAATATTATGATGTGGTAACATTAACCAAAAATAATTATTGCGTTTTTCTCCCAAATATCGCCAAATATTTTATAATTAGCCAGAATCTCCATCTTCAAACAATTCAACGTAAAACGTCACTCAATTAGTAACCACCATAAAGCAACTGTTGTTAAATATCAACCCATTTTTCTATTACCTTTTTATTTACATATGTTTACAACCACCTAATTAGCGACAATTTGGGTCTGTCTTTCACTTCAACTACTGTTTAAAGGTAAGTAAGCATTAACGATTTTTACCCTGCTCCTCATTTCTTAATCTTAGTTCAAATTGTAAACATAGTATCCAAAGGTTTCCTTTATTTTATTTTATTTGTTCGTCTTTTATTCTCCTGTTCTCCCCTAACAACGGAATTGCTCCACTTTGTTCTGGGTGTTTAACAAATCTTTTTGAATATTTCCATATTTGTTGGCTCCAACTCTCTCTCAACGTTGTATTTACTATTTCTTTAATTAAAATGAATGTCTTCTAAAGGTTCACTTTGACAAAGAATGGCCTCCCAGTCACAATTCCATGAATTAAAATTTTACTTTAGATTTCATCCATTCACTTCTCGGTTTTCTACGATAAGTAGGCCACTATATGTATAAATATATAATAGTTTACTACTAATCATAGATTCCCATTCAAGAAAGATATACAGTATAGGCTACCATTCAAATTTAAAGCATATTTATGCTAACTTGAAGGTTATGGTTAGGTAATTCTTTACCTTACTCTTACTATTATTTAACTTACCAAACTATTCCCTACCAAGGTCAGCTAACTAACTATCCCTCACTCTTCATTCACCTTTCATTCCTATCAGCTGGAAAATGTAATAGAGTTAAGTGTCCTACTATCGCTAGAAAGTTTCAGGTACTGAATTTATTCTTCTAATCTGCTTTTCCCATTTTTGTATGGGGTAAGAACGGTTGCCTTCATTTGAAGGACTTTGCTTTGGCTTTGGGGCAGACCGTATTCACAATCGGTTGCCCTGCCTGGCATCGGTTAGACCCCGGTAGCATATGTTCTTGTGTTGTACCAGTCACCAGCGTCCTTCCACCCATCATCAAGAAGTTTTGGAGTTGTTAAATCGACAGTTTGAGAAGTGTAAGATGGTTGTTGTTTTTTAGATGTTAGAGTGGCTGCGCTTGTAACACCCATTTGATTAGATCAGCGTAATCTTAACCAACATAAAAAGTAAGTCATACTAACCAGAGAATGGAATAAACATCGGACTCAATATCATTTGGGTATAAGACAGCTGGCTGGTGGTTATCAATTTTAGATAATGCCCAACCATTTGCTTATGTTGCCTCCGAGCGAAATGGATAATGGGAACCCATATAGAGTTCGAAACCAACGTGATCTTCATGCTCATATACATCACACACGCATTTTATATATATATATATATATATATATATATATATATATATATATATATATATATATAAATATATATATATATATATATATATATATATATATATAAATATATATATATATATATATATATATATATATATATATATATATATATATATATATATATATATACATATACATATATATATATATATATATATATATATATATATATATATATATATCTATATATATATATATATATATATATATATATATATATATATATATATATCTATATATATGTATATATATATATGTATATTTATATATATATATATATATATATATATATATATATAAATATCCATATATATATATATATATATATATATATATATATATATATATATAATAGATATATATATATATATATATATATATATATATATATATATATATATATATATATATATATATATGTATATATATATATATATATATATATATATATATATATATATATATAGATATATATATATATATATATATATATATATATATATATATATATATATATATATATATATATATATATATATATATATATATATATATATATATATATATATATATTATGAATATGCATTCATTACTATAAAATATATTTCAGAATTTGACATGGTATTAATTGTATTTTGCTCTCTGATTCATTTAAGTAATTAGCGAATTAATTATCTGGTTTATAACTAAACTCAGTGACGCTGGTTTAATTAAGTGTTAGCCTTATGGAATACTGATTACTGCATCAGATATCTAATAACTCAAAAATCTTCCAATTATAATGAGTTTAATATTGCAGGTCCAGTCAAATGCTATCAAATTTTCATTTACAGTATTTATCATTGTATATAACTTTTTATAAATATTTTCTAGTACGATTATAAATATGTTATTTTGGACATCCAGGCTACATACAGCCGGATTGTCAGACGCGACACTTTTATTATAATATCAGTAATATATTTATATTACAAAAAATGCCATTGATAATGCATGTTCTAATACCATTAATATAAAAAAACATCGGGTGAATACTAATGATACATTGAACAGGAATAAATGACGTTGCCAGCTCAGCAAAGACTTTGAAATATGTAATCAATGCATATCAGTTCCAGAGATGAATCTAGTTCCGCTGTTCAAATGAAATTTCTACAGACACAGATGCCAACAGTCTCAGAGCTAACTCAGTGAATGAAGACGTTTATGCTAAAATTAAATCACTTGAACCTTGTATAGATTCCTAATGCTCATCAGCTTCTTTTATTCAAAAGAGAATTATAGGTTGACGAGTTATCGTGGATTTAATAATTCGATCCAAATGTTTACTGATGCCAACAAAGTTGAAAGAGGTTATGTTTTACTCTTTGTTTGTGTGTGTACGTGTGTTTGTTTACGAAGAGATTTCTATCCGCAATTTTAATCGTAGATTATTGACGCTTGCAGGAATTAAATCTTGTGTAGGAATGCTGAAATTATTAAAAATTTTGGAGGTCAAGGTCACGGTCAAGCAAAAGGTAAAAAAAAAGAGGCTGTCTGTTATTATGACATATGAATTCCTTGTAATATCTTGGATTTGAAAATATATCATTTATTCTTTAGACCGTTTCAAATAAGGCATTCAACTGTTAAATTTTATGACATGGACAATAAACCACTATACATACAAGGTTATCTTGATGTCCGGTACAATAAATATGCAAATTAGATTTTGTTGATAATTAGACTGTCTTTTGTAACATTGATGTGTTCCTATTGGATCCTTCATATATATATATATATATATATATATATATATATATATATATATATATATATATATATATATATATATATATATATATATATATATATGTATATATATACATACATACATACATATATATATATATATATATATATATATATATATATATACATATATATATATATATATATATATATATATATATATATATATATATGTGTGTGTGTATATATATATATATATATATATATATATATATATATATTATACTTATTAGAATATATATATGTATATACATGAATTTATGTATGAAATATGTCCCTCTCTATATATATATATATATATATATATGTATATATATATATATATATATATATATACATATATATATATATATATATATATATATATATATATAGATATATATATATATGTATATATATATATATATATATATATATATATATATATATATATATATGTGTGTGTGTGTGTGTGTGTGTGTGTGTATGTGTGTGTGTGCGTGTATGTGTTTTTTTGCGTGTGTGGGCTACAATAGGAATTAATAATAATTTTAATAATAATTTCATAATCAGAAGGGATGTTACCTCAATCAGTAGCGAACTTTATATGCATGGAATTTTAGAGATCATAAAAATTTATGATTAAGCCTAATAGTGTTGTGCTAGCTTTTAATGTTTATGATATAATACGCTATAAATGTGTTTTATATTTTATAACATTTATTTTTTAGATATAATTTATTCATAATGCATATTGGGAAATTATATGTTACTGATAAAAAATTATCGATACAAATGAGATTAAGTTTATTACTTCGTATCTATTACCAGTTAATTTTCGATATATGATCAGCATTGAAATTGATATGATGAAGGAACATGTAATAAAATATTCAAATTGTCAATTTAATGCCTCACTACTTTGTAAAACAAATAAAAATGGAATTTTTTAAGTTTGTGTAGAATCTTTTTAAAATTAATTTTGAAACCATTTCCTGGAAGATTCCCTTTGTTTTGTAGTCCCACTATTAAGATAGTTGATGAGTTGATAAAGTACACGTACTTCACATCCTTAGATTAACAGTCTGATACACCAGGAATTGCTCTTAAAAAATAATGAATTAAATACAATTTGGTTCGTGCGTTTATTTGTTACATTAATGAGAATGATTAATAGAGTTTTTGCTGATAATAGATAATGTTGTTTGTTATTATGTATGACTTAATCATACAAAAACATGAATTA
>NC_090725.1:26205240-26212740 GCF_036898095.1 Palaemon carinicauda | reverse complement strand
TTACATATACAGCGAATAGTCTAGCCTATTCTTTAGATATACTCCTCTGTCTTCAGACATGTAACAACACTGAGGTTAGCAAACCATTGTTATTTGGTCAATGTTTTAACTACATCGCTATAATTGTTCAGTGGCTACTTTCCTCTTGGTAAGTGTAGAAGAGACTCTTTAGCTGAGGTAAGCAGCTCTTAAAGGAGAAGGACACTCCAAAATCAAACCACTGTTCTGTAGTGTAAGGAATTTCTATAACCTCTGTATCATAGTCATGATTATCTTGGGGTAGATTTCTATTGCTTGAGGGTACACTAGGGAACAATAACTAAGGTAATTGTAAGGAAAACGTTTTGTATATATATATATATATATATATATATATATATATATATATATATATATATATATATATATATATATACATATATGTATATATATATATATATATATATATATATATATATATATATATATATATATATATATATATATATATATATATATATATATATTAGCACTAAAACTGAATACTATTTGAGTAAGATTTTTCTTTGATAATTTGAAAATTATGCGGAAAACGCTTTTAATCAATCTCTAACATTGATTATATTTTAATGTAATTTAGTAGTTGGGTTGTTGCTGCTTTTTTAATTAAAATATTTAACATTTCTTTACTGGTAATTCATCTGGTTATTCATTCCATAAGGGATTATAAAGTTTATTACAAAAAGATAACTACATTAGTTATGCATTAAAAATAAGTCAAAAATTAAACTTTCCCAATTTCCTGTTTCTCTACAATTGTCTAGTAAATAATTCAATATAAAACTCGAGTAATTTTAACATAAAATGGTAATTTTTTATAATAACATTATAGTATAAAAGCTTATGTATATTCCGGAAAACTAATGGCAATTTTATTCAACAACATATCGAAAATGTTTTTAGGAAGTTTTTTAATATTTCATAGAAAAATTACCGGAAACTTGTGAAAATTACATTAAAAAGCGATTCATGTCAATTAAGTTATATATGACAATATATATTACATTTAATGAAGTCTGTACAAATATATACGTTGGTAAACCAAATAACTTCATTAAAAGAAAAATACAACTTCCTCAAAAAAGAAAAGTATTCAATACGATGGTCATATCAGTATCAACTTATGCGTCGGAAAAATTCAGCTTTACAAAAGCCCTTGAACCTGAGTTCGTTACAACTCAAAGAACTATGAAATAGATAATGATGGCCAAGAATGTAATAGACAAAAAATATCAAAGTGGATGGGAGAGAAAACTAAAGTAGAGGATAATCTAACATATAAGAAGAAGAATAGTGAGAGATTGAAAAAACAAACAAATCAAACAAAGGTTTGGTTAGTGAAAATTTAGAAATCAAATCGTGTGAGATTACATATATTAATCACTCTATATATCAATCTAGTGAGATCAGTTTACCTATATGGACATCATTCATGGTATAACAATGAAAAAATCTCCTATAGTCTTAGTAGAATTGAGAACAAAGACCTCAGAACGAAAATGGGAGTACAGGATTAGAAATGAAACTATAAAAGAGATTACCCTAGTGCCATATGTGGATGAGATCATGATGAGGGGTAGATTGAGATGGTTTCAGCATACTCTCCCCAATCCCCAGGGAAGATTAGTTCAGGAAAAGTTTAGCTGGGCTCCACAAGGCACTAGAAGAGTTAGAAGAAACAGGCCTACATGGGTGAGGACTATGAAGCTTAAAGTAGGAGATGATGCATGGAAAAAAAATGAATTAAAAGCTCAAGATATAGGTTACTGTCGAAATTTAACCCAGGCCCTTTTTGTTGATAGGCTTAGGTAGAGATGATATATATATATATATATATATATATATATATATATATATATATATATATATATGTATATGTATATATATATATATATATATATATATATATATATATATATATATATATATATATATATATATATATATATATATATTTACACACACATATATACATTATATATGTATATATATGTATATATATATATATACTGTATATATATATATATATATATATATATATATATATATATATATATATATATATATATATACATATATATATATATATATATATATATTTATAAATGTATATATATATATATATATATATATATATATATATATATATATATATATATATATATATATATATATATATATATATATATATGTGAGAGAGAGAGAGAGAGAGAGAGAGAGAGAGAGAGAGAGAGAGAGAGAGAGAGAGAAAGAGAGAGAGAGAGAGAGAGAGAGAGAGAGAGAGAGAGAGAGCTTGATATGAAGGAGAAATTAATGAATATAGAAAACGTTTTAGCAGCTAAGATATTACCATATCATATGCAAAAGATTGAAGATGAGTTCGTTTGTATAGGAGGCAATTCAGAGAATTGATACAGTATCGGTCCTTTGTACGTTGAGTGACACTTTGAAATTGATTATTTATGTTGATCTTTAGGTATTTTAGTGTTGTGGCAAAGGGGATGCTGTCAATAATCCTTGTTGACCAAGATGAGTTCTTTTGTTAGAAAGAAATCATTAGTGTGCTGCTAATGATTTCTGGTGAAAACATGTTCCAATTATAAAGAAAACACAAATGTCTTGGATGGAAATTTGTGTTACCAATTGAACCGTACGATTATCAATTCAATAGGAGAATTATTTGTAAAAAAAACACATTTTGTGATTTCAAACGAAACATATTTGGAGTTTCTGGCACCAATTGTATTCTATGATCTCCAGTTTAACAAAATTACTCATATCTTATAGTTATGATGTAACTAGTAGCCATCACAGTTAACTGTGAATACGATAGTCGAAAATTTGTGTAGTCCATAAAGGATAACGCTTCAGTGCTTTCTCTTCTTCAGTAATAACAAACCAATGCCGTTATTGGAAACCAATTAGAACCAAGTGGAGACGAGACAGAGAATGCCGCTCAATATAACTGCTTGTTCCAATCATCATAAAATAAACCACAGTATTCTCTTTAACTGAGCCTCTGGCCCCTGCTCCAATACATGAAAGTTTCACATCTTCCAAGTGTCTCTCTCTCTCTCTCTCTCTCTCTCTCTCTCTCTCTCTCTCTCTCTCTCTCTCTCTCTCTCTCTCTCTCTCTCTCTCTCATTGCATATTTGGAATATTTAGATCAATCTCTGGTTTATTTTAATTATAGAAAACTATACCGTGATTATATAAACAATTATGAATAATTCAAAGTCATCCATAAATAAATACATACACACACACACACACACACACACACACATATATATATATATATATATATATATATATATATATATATATATAAATATATATATCATCAGTCACTTTTAGTCCCCTGCAGGACAAAGGCCTTAGACATGTCTGTTTATTGTCCTTATATATATAACTGCACATCTTCAAGAAATATCCTCTGATTAGTATTTTATTAGAACACCATATTCTATTTGCGTAATCAGATGTAATTTCATGAAAAAAAAATACACATAAATTCTTCTAGCTTATTGCCCCCATAGCAATACCTTTGCGATTGAATTACGTACTATAATTGTCAAGAAATGTAAGATACTATATTCAATGACCATTTCCAGACATGATTATGGATATCTGCTATTCATATTCACTTAATGTCAGGTTCAAAGGTATTTCAACCTATCCTCCCCTTCCCTTATACCCTAAGTATTTTATTCCATATATTCATCATTATACAAGAGCGGTTTATCCGCATGATAGATTCTGAATTAAAAAAGAAGATACTCAAGTTTAAATATTTATGATATGATAAAGTACATGGTGTTTGAAGGCAGGACTATCTGCAAAAAAGGAAAAAAAAAAAAAGAAAAAAAATATCGAACAGGCAAACGTCCTTTTTTTCTATATATGTGTTTTAATAATCGGGAAAAAAAGGTATATGAAGTTGAAAGAGATTAAAAGTTATCACAAAAATAAAAATGATGATCTCGCCATGATTGGGGGTTAGTTTTGATATTCCTGAAGTGCTGGATGTTGAATAATATTAACTATTTTAGGTGTTTTGAATTTTCTTATATGTTCTCTAAAGTAACCAAACCTTAACTGGTTTTATTTTGTTCTTATGATGGAAATTGCAGGTTTCATGTTTAGGTTTAGAAGCTTTGGGAACAATATAATAGAGAGGGAAGAAAAGAATTACAATTGTCTTCTATTTACCAGACAATTAAATTGTTAACCCTCATTGGAACCTTGGTGATAAAAGCAGCATGTCCAAGACTGGTTCCTTACTCTTTTCCTCTCAAAGGTACGAAAAACATGTAAATCTGGATGCGACTTTGAACTGCAAAAAGGCTTAATGTTAACGTTAATTTATCAAAATGGAAATATGAACACTTTCGACATCCATTTTTAATGGATAATCCATATAACACGATTTCAATAGGAATATTTATTTTTATCCTTTAGAAAGTTTAGTGACTATGATCAAGTTTTGATATTAAATAGCATTTATTTTAATAAAAGAGCAGTACCCAAAGTGAGGCGAAAAAAACACAAAAAACTTGGGGATATTTCTTTCAGAAAAAAAAGTGGTACTAGGAGTAAAGATAGTTTATATAGAAGCTATAATGTAAGTTCCCCGTACCTGCTAAATCTAAAGAAGAAATTATAAATCAAACGCACACATACTGTATATATATATATATATATATATATATATATATATATATATATATATATATATATATATATATATATATATTATACTCGTATATACAGTATATACATATTATAATTCTTTGGTCAAGGATTCATATGCTTTTAGTTTATCCATAAGATGTATACCATTCCTGTTTCTTATGGTCATTACAAATTCATACACCAAGAAAGCCACCTGTTTTATAATTGTATTTTCTTAGTTACTAAATAAGAAAATATGAATTTATGAGCAGATGGAGTGAAATATGTAATTAAATTTTCTGTTAAAATTCCGACGACCCTTCTGAAATTTTAACCAGGAAAATACAATCTTTATTTACATTTCTCAGTAAAGTTAAATATATTTTGACCTAGGAAATAAGTTTTGTTTATTCTGGGGATAAAAGATGTTTGCTCCTTCCTAATTTGAAAAGACGTTGGTAGCACATATGACAAGTAAGCTCTCTGAAAAGGGGAATGGCAAGGAAATATGATCGTGTCACACGAATTTTATATCTGTATACACCGAAAAATTGGTACACACACTTAAACAGACATGCACAGAAGCGTATAAGTATATGTATATGTATATATATATATATATATATATATATATATATATATATATATATATATATATATATATATATATATATATATATATATATATAACACTCTAATAATCTCTTTTTTAGTTTCATTTCTAATCCTGTCCTGCCATTTAACCCCCAGCTATTCTTCTAAGGGCCTTGTTTTCAAATTTACAAAATCTATTGGATAATGTTTCACTGTCATGCCACAACTTAAGTCTATATTGTAAAACTAATTTCGCTAAACTGATATATATCAATTACAGAACTCACATATTAAGAAATAAGAGATCAATATGTTTCGTTGAAATTAATAGATCAAATAAAACAAATGCCTATAGTCATTTTTTTTAGCGAGGCATATTTGCACCGACACGCAGGAGTGCCCTTTTAGCTCGGAAAAGTTTCCTGAACGCTGATTAGTTAGTTGGACAAGATAATTCTAACCAATCAGCGATTAGGAAACTTTTCCGAGCTAAAAGGGCACCGCTGTGAGTCGGTGTAAGTGGGCCTCATTAAAAGAAATTGACTATAAGTAATTGTGTGTTTGTGTCTATGAACATCTGTATATGTAGTACTAGTGCAAGAGAGAGAGAGAGAGAGAGAGAGAGAGAGAGAGAGAGAGAGAGAGAGAGAGAGAGAGAGAGAGAGAGAGAAACTAGCCTCCACCTACTGAACCTTGTTATTTCAAATAGCTATTATGACAGTATCAAAACCAGACTTGATCTCATCTGTAAGAATAATGACACATTATTGAACAAGTGAAGATTTCTATTGTTTCCTTTTTTAAAAAAAAAGACGCTGTCATGGTCTTTTGTTGCGACCTGTCTTTTTCCACTTCTTTGTAAGAAAAACATTGTGTGTTCGTGCCAGTGATTTACGACCGCTCCTAATTCTTGCTTCACATATCTAGTTTTCTGCTTTCGAGGTGAAAGAGGAAGCGGAATTCATCTCTTATTGCAACGCAAAAATTTGTTGTGTTTTCCTCACGCATGGTGTCCCAAAAATGAAAGTAAGCTTATACTTAAATATGAATGCACAAATGTTAACACACCCTAAATTCTCGTGCAAACACGCACATATAACAATGTGTATTACATCGCACGTATATCACATGCGCTTGTACAATGTGATGGTATTCCTCTTTTTTGTATATTGCCGTTATCCCTCCCACTGATGACCTGTTTATGTGTATATGATATTGCATCCTTGTGTTTAAGGTTTTGTGCCATTCATGAAAGAATGTGTTATATATATACTTATGATCCGTCCACATATAGGTAGTTGCATTTACCCCATCTCTCAGCTACCACCTAACTGACATTACGGCCATTGGTTACTAGGGGGTGTCTGCCACTTCCGGCCTGCCCCCTTCACAGTAGTGTCCTACTGTTTCAGGCTGCCGCCTGCCAGAACTACCTTTACAGCACATGCCATCTCATTGAAATTAACGCCCTACACTAGCAGGGATGCGTTCGTCTGGTTGCAGCGTGCTGAAGTTCAGTTTCGAATAAAGGTCGTGACAGTCAGCGACAAAGCAGATTAAATTCTGGGATCGATCCCCAGTGACACTTTCCCAGATATCTCCGTTTGGCTATGTAAGCCAGGTGACAGCTTCATAACGTACGAAGACCTGAAATCAAACCCCCTAATGCAGTACAAGCCATCACTAGCCGTATGCTAAAAAAAAAAAAAACTTTTTTAGCTCTTTCAAAAACCGTTGAGGAACCAAATGTCTTTGGTCACCTTCAGGGAAATGACCAGTATCCCTCACCTGGAACCTGCCGAGGATGGCTCTCCCTAAGTGAATCTACTGCAGCTACATACTGACATCCGTTGGCAGCAGTAATTCTACAACCACTCCATATTCGGTGCTGCTGCAAAGCAATGTGTGAATTGTTCTCAGTGGCCTAAAAACCTGTATGTAGGCCATCATTTGTCGCGGTAGCTTCCCCTGTCACAATTCTCTTCTTTTTACATGATGCAAATAGAGGAAGAAAATTTTTAGTAGACATGGAGGCTTGCCGTTCACTAGTGCCAAGGACACTCTCCACTCTTCAAGTGTACCAAGATCTGCCTGCCATCTGCCAATGGATCAGCGATACCCACCCACAGATATGAAACCCTTTCATGGTCGCTTGGAAGCGCTGAATATAATTGAAAATTCCTTCGCTGACGT
>NC_090725.1:26190240-26197740 GCF_036898095.1 Palaemon carinicauda | reverse complement strand
TATGATTTTACTGTCTAGGGAATAATAATAATAATAATAATAATAATATTATTATTATTATTATTATTATTATAATAATAATTATAATTATAATTGTAATTATAATTATAATTATAATTATCATAATAATAATCATAATAATAATGATGATAATAATAAGAGCTTGCATCTCCTTACAATTAACTTTAGAGTAGGATATACTTTAGTGAATATTGATCATATTGCCTTGTACTTGTGTAATGAGTCTCTCATTACGGTGAAATTTAATTGTTTAAGCTGAATAAAATTCACATGGAAAAATACAAAATTTTACATTAAATCTCATACTTTTTATCATATATATGCAAAAAGTTCTCTTTGTGTGTTTCTACACTCCACGATATCCTATCAAGTGTTAAAAAAAATTTCAATATTTATTATATATCTAAAATGACACTCTTGGAGAGGTTTTCCTATTACCATATACTGGTGCTAAAGTGAAAAAAAAACCGCGGGGAATTTAATTTGCTAATATACAGTCCCAGGTAAAAAAGAAAAATTGTCGAAAAAAAATAATAAAAAATAAAAAACCTTTCCGGAATGAAGAGTCTAGATTCAAACTGATCTGATAAATGATTATATGAAACAAATACCCCTATTTAATAAATAAAACATGCATATTTATCCGTTAGAGTTTACAAGGAGACCCTTGGAGACACAATTCTCTTTTTTATAGTTGATGTATGTTCGTTATACGCTTGCATCCTCCACAAACATATTACGATAATATAATTACTCAAAGGTAGTGTGCACTGAAATTCGTAACTCAGCTGTTTGAGAAATATGGAACATTCATACCAGAAAAGCAAGAAAAAAATGTAACTTCTGTTTGACATGACCGAATTTCCCTTGGCCAATTCTTTGAGAAACATCAAATTGCCCACGTACCATCCCAAGGGTCAGACAAACTGCCATGTGTGTGTTAAAACAACCAAGCAGCCAAAGGCACGTAAATCAGTCATGACTTATTGCCCCAGCTGGGATCTTGCCTTTTGTCTCATGTTTCATGTTTTACTATCTTTCAAACATTTGATGATTGTTGTGTTAGTGTTTGAGAGAAAACTAAAGACACAGAGAGATAGACCAGTAATATTTACAGAGACATTGACTATGATATATTTCATGTTTTATCATAATTCTTATAGCCTCATATGGAATCAGATGTTATTTGGTAGAAGAGAGAGAGAGAGAGAGAGAGAGAGAGAGAGAGAGAGAGAGAGAGAGAGAGGGAGAGAGAGAGAGAGAGAGAGAGAGAGAGAGAGAGAGAGCGTGTTTATCTTGAAAAACGAATTCCATTTTATTTGTACCAAGGTTGTTTGTTTATTGAAAACGATGTGTATTGTAATTTTTTTTTATAGAAATTTCGCAATATGTTTATTTTTTCGAACGACAGATATTTGTATTGTGTATTTTGAAATTGTAGGTTATATTATCTTTTGTATGAAGCTTTATAGGTAAATTAAATGTTTCTTTTATTATTTCTGTAGTTTTTACATACGTTTGCATCATAGGTAGAAATTTGCTTTGATAAAATAAAGAACCAAGATAAAAAAAATATAAGAAAGGGTTTTGGTTAAACTTGAGAGTAATACCGGCTATAAAGAAACGCATTTCATATACAAATGGAGAATACTCAAATTTACAGCATTGACTTCATCCTAAGCTCCAGAGAGTTGGACGTTCTGGGAGGAGATAGTCTCGACTGGATATTAGCGCCGACACTTGAACTGTCAGCCGACGAAGACTTAAAACGGTTCTCTCTGTTGGGAGCGTATAGGTTGACCTTTGTAAGGAGGGGCATTGGGTTAAGTTAACACTTCATAATGGGTGACAAAATGAAATTATGTTTATATATATATATATATATATATATATATATATATATATATATATTTTTTTTTTTTATTTACTTTATTCTTCCGAAACCTCTATATTATATAAATAATAATTTCATGTTCGACCAACCGGTTCTTCTTTGGGGGTGACCTCGAAACATGACAGCGTATAGACTCTAGAGGATGTTATTAAATACACCAGTTAGTTACATTAATATTATATAATTTTGAAGTAATGATAATACATCATAATACAGAAGGTAAAGTTACTGAAATCTTGCTCATCTAATATAGTGAAATTACTAAAAGTAATAGAGGTAGCATTTAGTTGATTATATATCTTTATTAGAAAAAATATTCTTTGTATGCTCTTTAGCAAACATCAGGGTTCAAAAGCAAGATCTAATTTTACCAAAGAAGAGCCCTTTTTTTTAGTTATTTTCAGGAAAACAAGTATGAAGAAGACTGGGTTCCTCCTAGGTCTGCTTACTGTTAAATACATCAGCCAAAGGGTTTGCCTTTTCAGTCTAACAGTAAATGAACGAGCAATCTCGTTGACGATAAGGAGGATATTGCCAAGTATACGTTGAGGAGTAGAGATTTAAGGGTATCTATTATTTTTGTTCCAGAGCTGTCCAAGAGAGGGTTTCTTTTATGTTCCAGGATTGTAATAGATAGGTTTTTTTCTGTTGATGAATAAATCCTCTGAGCAATAGTTCTTAGCATTATTTACTTAATGAAAATAAAAATATCTAGTCGATTATCTTTTCCAACATCAAAATCCCTCTGTTTCTACAAATATCCATGTCTACAATAATTGTATATATATATATATATATATATATATATATATATATATATATATATATATATATATATATATATATACATATATATATATACATACACACACACACACACACACATATATATATATATATATATACATATATATATATATATATATATATATATATATATATATATATATATATATATATATATATATATATACATGTATATATAGATATAGAGATATATTTATATATATATATATATATATATGTATATATACATAGATATATAGATATAGTTATATATATAGATATATAGATAGTTATATATATATATATATATATATATATATATATATATATATATATATATATATATATATACATATATATATGTATATATATATATATATATATATATATATATATATATATATATATGTTTATATATATGTATATATTTATATAATTATATATATATATATATATATATATATATATATATATATATATATATATATATATATATATATATTTACACACACACACACACACACCACACATATATATATATATATATATATATATATATATATATATATATATATATATATATATATATATATATATATATATATATATATATATATATATATATATATATATGCTGTTCACATATCTTATCTTTTTTATTTGTAAAACCTCAAACATAGAATTATCGTTAAATATAGTGTAACTTTTCAACTCATCTTGCTTAATGTTGAGTAATATTCATTTTTAAATAGTATATGGGGTTGCCATTGTTTACAACCGTTTCTTCTTTGAAATATATACATAGATAATTTCACTCTCTGATAGCCAAATATATTTTAATTTTCGCTACGAAAATATTCTTTCAATAAATGCCATATATGTAATATTCACCAACGGAGGGATTATACATACACACACTTCCGGTGTATGTTAAGTAACTGTATATTCGTCAATTTACTCTCTCAGGAACATCAATAGCAGACCCATTTCAATATCAATCAAAATTGTTTGAACTAGAAAAGTCCAAATGCATGTTCCATTAGGGAAAATTACGTTCATCAAAGATCTTGACTCAAAAATGCTAATTCATATACGGACGTTATTGCCAAATTTATTTATAAAAGGTGAAGGTAAAAAGTATTTGGGCGAAACTATAGAGGAAAGAATGTCATTTGAATCAATTGAGAGCCTCATTCAGGGAAATGGACCGATATATTCTGTTCTTTACTCGTCTGTGAATCATTCTATCATTCCAGGTTCTCCCGGTTGAAATTATTGAATATGATATGTGTACTACATCATAGTTACTTGATATCAGCTCACTCACATGGAATAGTAATAGTTCATTAGTTGGGAGTGAATCCTTTTATCACAGTATCTTCGCCGTCTGGTCTTGGAGAGATGTAATCAGAGACTTCTTATCAAAATAAGTTTAATGCCCAAAACCTTTATTACAGCTCTACTCCCAGACTTGTGACTCTAAAGTGAAAATATGTAAACAAAACTCGTACACAAACATACAAAATAACAAAAGAGCATCATTCTTTAAAAGACTGAATCCTACTGCAATACAAAAGTAAGAAAAATCAAATTTCAACTTTGGGATATCTAACAAATGATTATATCCATTATAACAAACACTACTACACACAAACTATGCTGTAACATGTTTTATTAATTGAATACTGTATAACATTACTCATACTACCTGTAGCTCATATAATATTACAATATAAAATACATAACAAAATATACAATATATCTGAAATTTTCGGTCAGATTTGGAGTTTTTTTTTTTCTTTTTTATTTCAGAAACTTTAAACTTAAAGAGTAATTCATATGGCCGGAAGAACTCTCGTCAGGCATAGTGGACTACATTTTGAAATATATACTCATTATGCATAGGTTTGGTATGATTTTAATGTTGGAGTAGGTCAAAAGAAGAGAGGAGAATGAGCAGTATGAAAATATGGTGTAGGCACAACCAATGACATAGGAGATATGATTTTAGAAACATGGACACGTTTCCTCATGAAAAAAATGAATAAGCGAAAAATATATAGATTTTATTCTCTGTGAAAAAGTTAATTTAGTTAAAGTTGTTACAATGTTAAATAAGTTTCCCCAAGGTGACCATAGAAAGATGAGAAGCAAAAGTTATCAGATCTATGAAAAGAAAGAGAAAAAAAATGATTTCAACAAAGAAAATAAACAATCGAGTGAAAATTGAGAAACCTGAGGATTTTTATTCAGCAATACACTATATACTACCAGCTATATGATGAGATGGAAGCAAGTTAAGATAATTTTTTCTTTAAACTGTTACATCTTTAAATAAATCAACTTTTCCACTTACGATAAAATATATCATATTTCTCGTTTCTCCATTTCTGCTTCTCCATGTCCATTTTCTATGTTCCTTTTCAGGTAAAATTATAAAAGCTTGCCTTTTCGGTCATTCCTTGCTACTCCAATTTTTTTTACGTATATTAGCATTTAAAAGATGCAACAGATATATATATATATATATATATATATATATATATATATATATATATATATATATATATATATATATATATATATATATGTGTGTGTGTGTGTGTGTGTGTGTGTGCGCGCGCGTGTGTGTGTACATTTGCCCTAATCTTCAATAACCATTTAGTATATAAAACAATTATTAATATTTACCAAGCTCACTTGACGACGAGTGTAATTATACACTTCTCTTTATAAATCAGTCCATTTTCATGAGGTGTTCACTCAGACTGTACTCTTCATAATTTGAATAATTTTAAAGATGACTGCTCCTAAGAGTTCTCTCTCTCTCTCTCTCTCTCTCTCTCTCTCTCTCTCTCTCTCTCTCTCTCTCTTGTAAAATGTCCAAGTTCTTTGACAACATATGAAAAATCCGAAGAGAAGAAAGCTGAGGTGAACACTACCTAAAAGTGTAGTGACGTCAAAGGGAAGTTGGGGAAAGAGAGCTAACATTTAGGAATTTCCAACTCAGCATCTCGCACTTCCGTCACTTTGCTAATTACGTTGGAGTCTTTATGTCTAAGGCGGTGCATTACATTTGCGCGCATTGCCCCTACAATTGCGCTCTAAAACCATTACCATTGCGCGCATCTTTCCATTACTATTGCGCGCATGCATTTCTCAGGGTATTCCAGTAATCCCTGTTGTCAAACCCATTCCAAAGAGAACGTTAGTTCTTTAGATGTCAATGAATTTCAATGGATTTTAAGGTAGTTAAATTCTATTTATCTTTTTTTTTCTTTTGCAAGGGGTTTTCATGTCAATGCATAATAATAGTTGTTGGCTCAACTAATTTTATGCCAGTTACATTCAATGTAGCTTTATTGTTTTTCATTTCCCTACGAAGTTTTTTTTTTTTTTCAGGAGTCGATGTTTAGGTTACCGGTAAATACAGATTACATACAAGACATTTATTCACAAGAATGTTTATTATAATAAAAAATGAGATACATTTATGTATATATATAAATGAAAAACAAACTTAACAGATGTCTGTTCGTGCTGAATATCTAAAACCAATAGCCTTCAAAAACTGATATCGATTATGTTCCCCTTCCTGCATCTTGTTGAGTTGATCCATTAGATAAGTAGTCTTTTCTCTCTCGCTTCGTATTAGAACTGCAGGTGTGCCAAGCCCTCGCAATTTAATGTATGTTGTTGTTTGGATTTTTAAGATGTTATCTAAAAACACAGAAATTGATGGGTGAGGTGAATAAAATTGCTCATTGTAATGAGCATGGAACGATTCGGGGCCATTTGTTGTTCGACGTGCTTCAACTGACGGTCGTGATGCCCATAGAATTGGAGGATATAATGCCTCCGGAAGGATGTAATTGTCAACAACGTAATCTGCAAACTTAACACAGCGCTGATCATCTGGAATGTTTGCCATGAGTTCCTCAGCAAAACTGTCACCAACTTCCGCAGGATCAAGAAATGCTAAACCAAAAAACTGAGTTAGCCACAAGCCTATTTCCGATTCCTTGTCTTTATATTCAGAACTGAGGCCTATTTTCTGAATTTTTCTCCACCAGCTTTGGCCTAGATGGAATCTACAACACTGTATTATTACATTTGGGAATATAGACCTAAATGCATTATGCATAGCTACTTCAAAATCAATGTGAACGAGACTAGGTTTAAATTCAAGATTTCTATCTGTACACAAGGTGGAGATCATGCTAAGCAATGTAGAGTAAATTTCTTCGGATTTCGATGGTAATAAAGCAAACACAAGAGGTACATAGTGTCCCAGATTAAATCCATGAATAGTGTACAATTGCTCAAAATATTTTGGACAGCACTTGAAAGTTCCGTCCACAAAAATTTCACTAACTTTTGTACACAGTGCGAGGAGATTTGAATTGCATGACAATATTATAATTCCATGTTCTTTACTATTAAGCAAACAGAATTTTTCTTTCTTATTAGTTTCCAATTCCATGACGTCAAGAGCATCGTGAACATTCTCTCTAGATTTGGGTAAAGTTGGAAACTTTGTACGTCTTTTCCTGTAGATTGCCATTGTTAAATTTTTCAGATCTTTCACTTCCAGACTTTCGTCATCAACACACTGTAATTCGCTTCGAACTATTTTCATAGGTCTCGTGCTAATGTCATCAAACGCTTTCCTCTTCACAGATGCTCGGATAGCTTGAAGTTCAACTTTTTTGCTTTCTATCTCATGTGAGTGAATACACGTTCCACTGATTATAGTTGTACAGCTATCATCGGTTCTTAGCCTTCCTTTGCAGGTTTTC
>NC_090725.1:26180240-26182740 GCF_036898095.1 Palaemon carinicauda | reverse complement strand
TATATATATATATGTATATGTATATATATATAAATTAATATATATATGTATATATATATATATGTATATATATATATATATATATATATATATATATGTATGTGTGTGTGTGAGTATATTTATATATATATATATATATATATATATATATATATATATATAAATATATATATATATATATATATATATATATATATATATATATATATATATATATATGTGTGTGAACATATATGTATATATATATATATATATATATATATATATATATATATATATATATATATATATATATATATATTTATATATATATATATATATATATATATATATATATATATAAATATATATATATATATATATATATATATATATATATATATATATATATATATACCAACACTTTCTCTGTATTATACATGGAGGATATATGAGTAAATACAAATTAAGTCTTTACCTCGGTATTTTCTTGTTTTTGTTTTCAGAATTATGCATAACTATTTTACATAAAAAATATTTGATTACTTTTAGGTAATATATCCTGCTTATCCTTATTTCAAGTGAACAGTAAACAGGATTTGTAAAAGGAAGAATTCACCAAGGCCGTAAATTGCGAGAGCAAACACGCAAACTTTTCCTAACCCAAAACTGACAAAAGTCTGGTCGTAACAAATGACTTTGGTGTTTACATCCATTAACACGGGATTAATGTCACTAAATGAAAGTATTTATCTTAATTCCCTTTGGTGATAAGGTTTCCATCCGTTTGTCCAGGGAGTTTTCCCTATCGCTATCGTAATGTGAGCCTCGACCTATTTGTCGTTTAGATAAGTTAATGTTCGATATGATAACGTTACTCTCTCTCTCTCTCTCTCTCTCTCTCTCTCTCTCTCTCTCTCTCTCTCTCTCTCTCTCTCTCTCTCTCTCTCTCTCTGGTGTATATTTTTTTTACTCTTTTTTCCAGGTCCAACGGATGCAGTAAACTGTAACACAGTAAAGGAATTAAGGATTAAGTTAGACAGTATCATAAATACTGTCTAAACGCTTAAACGAAATTACTCTACCCAAGAGCAAATGAAGTCCCCGTTGATAGACTAAAAAGTCCTAGAGACAGTCAAAATCCTTGTAACTTCTCGTATCTCTAGCCGTTTCAGTAGTTAAAAACAAGTTTAAACACATATAGTTGGCAAATAGGTGTATTTATGATTATTTAAAATCTTGATATCTCTATTCAATTTTACACATTTCAAGTAATCTCAGGTAAGACTTTCGTCATAAATGGAAGAATGTGTTATTTAAACATATTTCAATTTTTTTAGTCATTTCTCTTAGGTATCCTTAACATTTTAGGAGAAATTTTCCAAACTTTTAAGTATCGCATCTAACTTATTATCTGTTTGCCTACCTTAATCATATGTATAGAGGTTTATTTGTTATTTATAGATGGCACAATAAATAGCGGTAGAAAAATCACTTCAAAGGAACCTAATATTGTTTCTAGAATTCTAATTTTTACCCAATTGATCAAGTTCTAAAAAGCTTTAAAGAATCCAAATCATAATCCAGTTGTAGGGATAATGCACATATATCCAATTATATCCTGCAAATAAATTATCATGATTTGATTCGCTTATTAAAACGGGATCAATTACTTCCCCTTTGTATGTGATAATAAATGAAAAAAAAAAGTTGAATCTTATAACTTTTTTGCATTTATGGGCATTCATACCCTAATGATCAAATCAACAGTCCTGGGGTGTTAACTACAGTACACTCCAAAATCATTTTCCGTACATTTCTTCTATTTACCTGTTTTTTTTTTTTTTTTTTTTTTTTTTTTTTTGTATGGGGTAAGCACGGTTACCTTCTTTTTGATAGATCTTTCTTTGGCTCTGTGGTAGACCGTGGTCCCGATCGGCTACCGTGCCTGACATCGCTTTAGATAACGGTAGCGTATGTTCAAGTATTGTACCAGTCACGAGCGTCCTTCTTCCCAGCAGCGAGGAGTTTTGGCTTTGTCAGATGGACAGTTCGAGACGTCTCTAATCTGGATTCTTTATAGACACTATGAACTGATTAACTTGTGTAAGTGTATCCTAAAAGGAAGTTCTCCAGCAGTAATTGCTGAAGCAGGATCTTAATGAAAAATTTCTCAGGTAAAACCGTGGAGGGTAAGAGGCTCATACATCTTAAGGAATGATTCTTTATAGAATATTAAGGCTGAAATTACGTTTTAAATGAAATCTCATGCAATTAGGTATTAATTTGACTCAGTCTCCGGCTGGAATAACACCACCCACCCCCATAAAACCTTTTTATGGTGGGGGGAGGGTTAGAGTATTATAATATTGTAACGAACATTTATTTTACTGACCTACTACTTCAAGCTGTTTATGCTAGAGCATAAAAGAATAAACTGTATTTAAATCATACAAAAGTTTAGAATAATTCCATAATGCTCTTCCTTCACTCATAAGAACGTAAATTCATTTAGAGAAAT
>NC_090725.1:26167740-26175240 GCF_036898095.1 Palaemon carinicauda | reverse complement strand
TGGAAATATTATTTTCATCAGTTTCTGGGTAACCATTTGTTCATTTATAAAGGCCTCACACACTTCCTTTCAATTATGTTTTCTTATGATTTTCCAAGATCTTCAAAAGATATCATCCAAGATAAAAACAAAAATATTCTAAAACATCCATAAATATATAATACATTTCCACACTTCTACCAGTGAGTTTTATCATTCTTTGGAATTTCCAATTTAGATCTTATTCAGAACATTAAGTTCTTCTAAGGATTTCTTTTATCTCGAACAATATAACATCAAATCTGTAATATAAAAACGAAGTAGTCCTAACATTCACAACGAATACCTTTTAAAACATGATGAGCTTTTACCAAGTAGAGAAAGATGTATATCAATTACTTCCTCCTCTTTCACATACCGCAGTTCATTTGTGTCTGAGAAGGTACCAAACACTTTTCACTTCTATTAATTCATTATAATGTTGTATCACACTTTTCTTTTCAAAAGATCTATATCCACACAAATTTGAAAACATAACCAGTCATTAATATTTTCCAATCTCTTCCCAATATCAAAAGATATCAGAAGTTTCAAGCTTACCAATAATACATACACACACACACAAAGACACACACACATAAACACACACAAAGACACACATACACACACACACACACACACACACACATATATATATATATATATATATATATATATATATATATATATATATATATACATATTAAACATATATATATATATATATATATATATATATATATATATATATATATATATATATATGTATATATATATATATATAAATATATATATATATATATATATATATATATATATGTATATATATGCATATATATATATATATATATATATATATATATATATATATATATATATATATATATATATACACTCGTTACGAAGGATTATCAGAAAATTTTTGAGAGAGAGAGAGAGAGAGAGAGAGAGAGAGAGAGAGAGAGAGAGAGAGAGAGAGAGAGAGAGAGAGAGAGAGAGAGAGAAAAAAAAAATTATTGTTATGATTGTTTATAGCCAGAAAGACTGCTTGAATAATCAAATTTTTTTTTTTTTTTTTTTTTTTTTTGTTAGATATGTTACGGTAGTTGTGTATGGCCTTCACAATTTTTGTTTCTTTCTTTTTTTTTTGGCTGTAGCAACAGTAGTGAGTGGGTTTTCATATATCCATGAAAAACAAAGCTGTACCCGTCAGGACCACGTATACTAGATCGGTTTGCTGTAAGACATCAGACTAAAATCTCCCATCGTCATCAATCAATTGTGGCCAGCGTTGTGAGGTAAATTACTAAATACCAGACATAACTAAAGACTTGTCTAAGGCCTTTGTTCTGCAGTGGACTAGAAGGAGCCATATTTGCTGCTGTTGTTCAAGCGATTTATCAGAAAATTTCGGCAGGAAAATAACTGGTTTATCTATACCATATACTTGATTGGATATTTGTTTAGAAGAATAAACACTTTCTTTCAAGGAAGATGAAATCTTATTGTATATAGAAAGGGTGCATTTACACCCCCCCCCCCGGGCTATAAATCGTGTTCTAATGTTTTTAGGGACGCCACTTTTAAGACATTGCCGACCATGTTTGGTCAGGTGTACATCATTCACGGTTTAGTAAATGGGTTTTGCTTCTCTCCTATATTTGGTCCTTTGCCTGATAAAAAAAAAGAAGAAATATAAATTCGATTCCTTGGTCCTGTAAAGTCATTCGCTCCATTTTAAACACTAAATCAATTACCACAGGCTTTGAACTAGCAATGATAAAAGCTATCAGAGCAGAAATTGACAACGTTGATCATTATAGCTTTTTTTTTTTCAACATAGCGCAGTGTCTCTACATAAAAAAATGCCCTTTTGGCTTGAAAGTCAGAAGAAAATTTATCATTGCAGATACGCAAGCTTTCGTCACTGGCCTTTGTCCCAGTAGAACAAGTGTTTCACGCTTTTGATACCTTAAATGATGAAGAGTTTTATCCACCAGATGCGTTAGAGTAATCTATTACTAAGTCGATACGTAGAACGGGCAACCCCATTGAGTCTACACCCCTAATCCCTTTACAAATGTATTATTATTATTATTATTATTATTATTATTATTATTATTATTATTATTATTATTATTATTATTATTAATAATAATAATAATAATAATAATAATAATAATAATAATATTGCTGTTCTTATTTATAATATTATTACTCTTATTACTTGCTAAGCTTCAACCCTATTTGAAAAAGTATGATGCTATAAGCCCAAAGGTTCCAACAGGAAAAATAGCACCGCGAGGAATGTAAATAAGGAAATTAATAAAATATAATAGAAGCATTAAACAATTAAAATAATATATGTTGAGAAAAGTAACTACACTAAAATAGATCTTTCATATTAAACTATAAAAAACAAAACAAAAAAACACGAGGAAGAGTAATGAAATAGGATTGTGTGACCGAATATAAACAGAACCGCCCAAGCAAGAGAATCCTACTCCAAGACAGTGAAAGACCATGGTATAAATGCAATGACACTACTAAAATCTAGAGAACAATTAGTTAATTTTGAAGAGGCCTGCTACAAGACCTGCGTACCATAACTAAATAGTCTCTTTTACCCTTATCAAGAGAAAAGAAACCACTGAACAACTGCAGTGCTGTAGTTCACCACTTCATCGAAGAAGAACAGAATGTAACATGGCATTTATTCAACAGATTCCAGGAAAACACTCAAGCTTATGGAAATTTCTTGAAGTACTGCAAAATGGGTAATCGTTTACGAAAGTCAAAATAAAGCAATAACTTTGAACTTAGTTGAATGTCCTGTAACAAACGTAAAAACAAATATAAAGAATCTGAAAAACAGGTTTTAAAGATTTATTGTCCCGATGATCATTCTGATCTGGTTGAATATTTGCATGTAGTGGCTCATAATATTAAACTCGAATATATCACGTTATCATTATATTCTATTAGGTTTCATATAAAAAAACTGTTATTTTTCTTTTTTTTTATTATTATTCAATATTTCACTTCAAAAATATTAAAAAACTTTCACATGAAAAAAAATTTTTCTCTAACATTTTAACTATCCAACAATATTTAACTAATATCTGAATCTCGAACACTTTTTTTTCGATGCATCAGCCACCCGTTGAGACACTGCCACTAGAGAGTTAGTGGGTCCTTTGACTGTACAGACAGTACTACATTGGATCCTTGTCTCTGGTTACGGTTCTTTCGCTTTGCCTATACAGACAACGAATAGTCTGGCCTATTCTTTACAGATTCTCCTTTGTCCTCATACTCCTGACAACACTGAGATTCCCAAACAAATCTTTTTCACCTATGGGGTTAACTACGGCAATGTAATTGTTCAGTGGCTACTTTCCTCTTGGTGAGGTTAGAAGAGACTCTTTAGCTATGGTAAGCAGCTCTTGTAGGAGGACACTCCAAAATTAAACCATTGTTCTCTAGTCTTTGGTAGTGCTATAGCCTCTGTACCATGGTCTTCCACTGTCTTGGGTTAGAGCTCTCTTGCTTGAGGGTACACTCGGGCACACTGTTCTATCTAGTTTCTCTTCCTCTTGTTTTGTTGAAGTTTTTATTGTTTATACAGGAAATATTTTAATGTTATTACTATTCTTAAAATATTTTATTTATCCATGTTTCCTTTCCTCACTGGGCTATTTTCCCTGTTGGGGTCCCTGGGATTATAGCATCCTGCTTTTCCAACTAGGGTTGTAGCTTAGCATTTAGTGATAATAATAATAATAATAATAATAATAATAATAACTACAAACCTTGATCTATAATCTATAAACATATTCCAGAAGCACAAAATTCGAGTTGGAATTGCATTTGTTAATGTCAACTGCAATTATAAAAGGCTGCCATTCTAGCCGTCTATATTATCGTATCTAGACTCTCACAATCTGGCAAATGTGATTATTTGAGTGAGATAGAATGATATAATGAATACTACGGTAATAATAAAAAATAATTATAAAAATAATAATAAAAGATCCTGCATAAACTTAACCAAAAGAAATCAGAGAAAAATACGGAAGCATTGTTGGAGCTGAACAGGACACCAATTGAATAGCAGAAAGATTGAAGAGTGACGAAGTTTAACCATTGAAGAAGACCAACATTGAAAAAATATATTGGAACCAATATATATAAAAAAGCTCTTCTCCTTATCACTTAAATTTTTACCGGAAGTCTCAGGTCATTTACAATACTATCACCAGTATATTTTAAACGGGTGCAATACACAAAGACCGTAAAGTAATATTTTCCAGTTGTTATGCAAGAAATTATTTATTATCCAACATGTTATGAACTATTTTCCTATAATCCTCTTTTTTTATTACTCTATTCCTTGTTTTTTTTTCTTTTTTTTTATAAATTGGAAATACAATACAAAAATTATCTATTCAAAATATTTTGCAATAACTACGTAGATGACGATATATTTCCTGGAACACCATTAATCTGACGGATAGAATTCCTCGGTCGTTACTATCGATCTCAATGTTAAATGATGAATTACTTCTAATATTAAGGTTGCGGTTTGGCTGCAACTGAGGGGAAAGATATTCCATTTGTGAGGGGAACTTAGAAAATATTACAGTGGGAGTTCAAATAAGAGAAATGGTCTTTGCTGAAGTTAAGAGTAATCATCACTTTCTCAGATAAATGGAGGATGCAAATTTTGATGATTGAATTCAATTTAAGAGAGAGAGAGAGAGAGAGAGAGAGAGAGAGAGAGAGAGAGAGAGAGAGAGAGAGAGAGAGAGAGAGAGAGAGAGAGAGAGAGAGAAATTCTTTTTAGACATTTTTTTAAATTTTTGATAAACAAAAAGTAACAGGTGTCAATATGTTATTAGATGACTAATTTTCCAGTTTCAGAGAATGTAAGTTGAATGAAAGCAATAAAATTTCTTTTTTATCATAGGAGATTTCTAAAATATCTTGAAAAACTACATTCCAGAAATTTCTATCAATAAAAGATATGGATGAAACATTCTTCAAATACTGGTAATCCTAAAATCTATCAATGCCAAACAACAGGAAATGAAAGTAAACCTCACACGTGATTACTTCTCTATTATTGTGGCAATGGATGAAAGCTCAATAACCGAACAGCGAAGGCAATCAATGCAAGGACAATGTCTTTAGTTAGATACAGTGCAGGAATATTGGAATGGACAGATGAAGACCTCCAGAGGGATGATGGATGTTTAAAAGCCTTTTGGAACCAAAATTTGATTCCTATTGGCAGAGAAGCTAACAAGAGTCAAAGGCAAGGGAACTATGGCAACTAGATGAAATTGCATTAAGTTTTTAAATAAATTTAGCTTCCCTCTGGAGATGTATTCTTATAACAGTAATGATAATGGAGCTGAAAAAGAAGGGGGGAAATTATGTTGTTGCAAAAGAACATCAAGGAAGTTATGTGTTATTACCAGGAAGTTTTAATTGGTAAAAAATCCAGGTTATGGTTAGGTTATGCAAAAAAACAGCTTCTATCATCATTACTAGCTAATCTACAACCATTATTGGAAAAGCAGGATGATATAAGCCCAAGGGCTCCAACAGGGAAAATAAGACCAGCCAGGAACGGGAATAAGGAAATGAATAAACTACAAGAGAGGTGATGAACAAATATAATAACATACATTAAATTAGATTTTTCATATACAAACTATAAAAAGAGAAATGTCTGCCTGTTCAATATGAAATATTTGCTACAAGTTTGAGGTTTTGAAGTTCCACCGATTAAACTACCTGATTAGGAACCTCTTTCCATAACTTGGTCACAGGTGGAATAAAACTCCTAGAATACAACGTAGTATTGAGCTTCATGATGGATAAGGCATGACTATTAAAATTAACTGCATACCTATTATTATGAACCCAACACCCAAAGGTGAAATACGGATTTATAAAATCAAATAATGTTCACATATTAGGTGATCAATACGTATGTTATTATGCCTGATTGCCCATTAGTCATACTGAAAAAAAAAAACACAATCCAAATTAGCCAGCAATAGTCAATTCCTAATAACGAATTACATTTTTCCTAGGAAAAAAAATAGCAATTTTAACAATTTTAATGATAATAATAATTTCAATGACATAGCCTTATTAGTTATATCAGATCTGGTAAACATACACAGACATAATAAATACCTCAAAATGACTCGCTGAAAAATTTTAGGCCCAAAAGGAAAGCATAAAATTTTTGGGAGATCCCACAGTAAAGAGTTTTTGTCACTTTTCTTCTTTCTTTCTGTATTTGGGCCTCGTTCCTACTCATATGTATCATATATTAACTAAAAAATACGAAACACAAGAACAGTATTGCAACTATGAAGAAAATTTGCTACTCCTACCATAGGTGAAGAAGCAAAATGCAGGTGCGTAATAAATTTAGATAAGTTTCCCTTGAAAACTTTTTGATATACTTTGATTAGTACCTTAATCACCCACTTCGAATATCACTGCGCTTTTTTACTGATTAGGCTGTGGCTTCAAATACCCATTTCCAAAGGACGTAAATATCCGTTACATTGGTGGGATTTCATCGACGAAAATCAAGTCACGCAGCCATGAAAGGACGGGCAGTCGAGCCATTGAACCTCTTACAGTACATGGAGCCCAATCATATCCTTCATACCGGGATTCTTGTAAATGAAGGATGTTAGATCACGTCGGATGAAAGGTATTGATGGGAGCCCTCAAGAATTGTAGTATAGCCTGGGAATGAAATATTCCATTTTAAATGGTCTCATTAGGTATAACTCTTATTAAGAACATGGTTTTCCTTTTCAAGTCAACGCTTATTTTTCAGATTAAATTTTGTAAAACGAAGAGTTTCCTAGGTTTTTCTTTAAAGGCATAGATTTTTGATAGATTCAATAGAAGAAAAGAGAGTTTAGCTCTAAATTTTCCAATTGTACTTGTTTCCACACAAGAATAGTCACTAATCCGGTACATAATTTAAATTGTTGGATAATAATCTCAATTTATTTTTTTCATGGTCATTACAAATATGAAATGATAAACATTCACCATGCAATACAGTTACTAGATATCATTTGGTCATTGAAGATATCCTAAATAATTTTCAAATATGACCAATAGGGTAAAACTCCATTGAAGTAGATTTTCGAAACATTTGCTGAAATGAAAAAAAAATACTTAAGAGAAAGATTGAATATTACCATTATTTGAATTAAGATTAGAAATGAGGGGCCTATTGATTCAATGGAAAATGATAATAAAAGGTTTTAAAATTTAAGACACCAAAAAATGATATAGAAAACTCTACATCAAAACTGCAATAAAGGCATGGTGAAATATATCGGAAAATGAAACGCAGAAATGTTTATGGCCAAACAGAAACTTCCCCAATGAAAAGAGAAAGCTATAACGGAAAATCTGAAATGCTAATTTCCTCGA
>NC_090725.1:26160240-26165240 GCF_036898095.1 Palaemon carinicauda | reverse complement strand
ACGACGCGTTCACGAACAGTTCGCGCATAGTTCACGAAAATTTTGTTGTGACCAAAATTTTGAACATTTCAAAATTCTCGCCATGACATGCCATGATGTCATGACAGGTTCACGATAAGTTCACTCCAGTTCACGACGAGTACACACCAGTTTACGACTCGAGTTGTGACAATGCCTGCAACAAATTCGTGCGAATGTCAGGGTACCTTAATTTTTCTACTTCTTTTTTCATACTATTTCTTTCTTCTTCTTCTTCTTCTTCTTCTTCTTCTTCTTCTTCTTCTTCTTCTTCTTTTTCTTCTTTTTCTTCTTCTTATTATTATTATTATTATAATTATTTTTATTATTATTAGTATTATTATTATTATTAATATAAATAATAGTACCGTAGTAGTAGTAGTAGTAGTAGTAGTAGTAGTAGTAGTAGTAGTAGTAGTAGTAGTATTATTAGTAGTATTTGAATTTTTTTTCATAGAACTTTTCTCAACAATGTTCCTTAAAAAAAAGAAAAAAAATATAATGATGAAGGACAGGAAAATTTTAAAACTTGATTTAGAAAATAGTTATCCCTCATCTGATACTCTGTATAAGCTTCCTAGGGAGTAACACTACTGTATTCTCTTTCATACTTTACAGGAGTAATACAGACACCTAATTATGTACACATTTTACTAGATATTGCTTGGGGGGTACACTCGATTGCATTATTCTATCTCCTCTTCCTCTTCTTTCCTTTTTTTATGATTTAAATAGGAAAGATCTTTATTAATGTTCTTACTGTTCTTAAAACATTTTATTTTAATCGTTCATTATTTCTTTTGTAGTTTCTTACCTTGTTTAATTTCCTCACTGGGGGATTTTCCCTGCGAGTTGTAGCTTAGCTTATCATAATAATAATATCATTATTAATAATATAATAATAATAATAATAATAACAAAACCAATATTAATAATAATAATAATAATAATAATAATAATAATAATAATAATAATAAATGATAATAATAATAATAATAATAATAATAATAATAATAATAATAATAATAATAATAATAATAATAATAATAATAATAATAATAATAATAATGACAAAATCAGTGACATTAATTTTGCAGTTTATTTTCTCAATGGCTCGAATAATCTATTTTTCTCTATTACTGCGTTCTGCCAGTAATTGAGCCAACGTCATTCCTCATGATTGGGGAGTTTGTTCAATTATTGGCAGGACTCAGTAATACAGAAAAGAAAGTTTTTCGAGCTATTAAGAAAATAGATTGTAAAATAAATGCTACCTAGGCAAAAATTGTTTTCAGACAAAGTTCCCTTAAAGATGATCGGTCTAACAAAAATAATAATAATAATAATAATAATAATAATAATAATAATAATAATAATAATAATAATAATAATAATAATAATAATAATAATGATAATAATAATAATAATAATAATAATAATAATAATAATAATAATAATAATAATAAAAATGATAATAATAATAATAATAACTGCCCACTGTTTTTTCTGGTATCAACCCTGTGTGTCAATGCAGTAGAATAATAATGTTGTTTTTGGAGCCGTATCTTTTATTCCTCTTAATTATTATGCTCTTCTAAAGGTTAGAAGGACTCTCTCTATCTATCTAATGGAAGAATCAACTAATCACATTGACGTATAATTTTTTATTGAGACCAATAGGTCCGTAAATGACATTTAAATACTGACATTAGAAAGTGAATAGAAAATCTGATTTTAATTAAATATAGAAAACGCCATAACTACTGATGCAAGTTATTTTGGCATTGAGTCAGCTTGCGTTAAAGAAAAAGGAGTCATAGAGAGTTCAGTGTAAATACTCTAAGGGTTAGGTATGTATAATTGCTCCTACTCAAAGCTGATATTAACTCCTTGAAGAGGAAATAGGAAAAGTGCAATCGATAGATAAAATTATAAAAAAATATGAATTAGATAACTGTGATTAATTATTAGTAATATCTTAATATGTTCAAGATTTATTAACAGTTGTGATACTGAAGCTATTTTTTTATTCTTATTTTTATGATTATAAGAGATAAGCGAATATAAGTAGGAGCTGTTTGGGTGTAGTGGTCATTCTTAGTGCTTGTTCTTAGAGATTGATGTATAAAGAAGAATGTGTCTGAAACAGTTTATTTCTCCGAGGAACAATCAAGTTTAATAAAAGTTATTAGATATTCCTTGGCAGTTTTGTAGGCCTTCCAACCGACCCTAATGTTTAACCTTTCATCTACTGAAATCAATCAATCAATCAAAGATAATGCAAACATCTTCAATCCGGTTCTGCAATGCCGGAACCAAGGGTGACTAACTTTAAAAAATATTGAGCAAGTTGGTGTTCGCTTAAAAGTCTCGTTTGCATAAACACACTTCAGATGCAAATTTTACTTACTACTATCACTAGATTTTGGTGCCTGTAAGACTAGTAATCGTACCTCCTTATTCCGCTTTTTAGTAGTTGTGAGACCCCTAATTTCGGGATTTTCTCAGGGAACTGGCTATCCCTTCATGAATCTAGCCAAGTTGAGGGCCATTCTGTCAATAGGCGTAGAAGAAGATGATGATGAGATGGACACCAGAAAAGTAGAATTATCAGTTCGAGATCTTATTATTATTATTATTATTATTATTATTATTATTATTATTATTATTATTATTGTTATTATTATTATTATTATTATTATTATTATTATTATTATTATTATTATTATTATTATTATTTCTTAAGTCAGAATGTGCTCTATAAAATAAGTGTTCCAGAAAAGCCTCAAAATTGTTGAAGCTGAAGAAAAAAAAGTAAAAAATAAACATCACCTTCATTAACCAACATATATTCTCTCTCTCTCTCTCTCTCTCTCTCTCTCTCTCTCTCTCTCTCTCTCTCTCTCTCTCTCTCTCTCTCTTTAGAAAGGTAACTGGATTAGTAGGAACGAAGTGGGCTGCAATTGTTAATCAGAACTTGATTAGATTAATTATTGCACATGCGCATATGGATGAGGACATAATCAATAAAGGAAATGGAATTACTGGTCTCTTAAAAAAAAAGAAAAAAGAAATTGTTGCTATGAAGGAGTGAAATTTAATACTGGAATTAAAATTGTGTCAAGAGAGGCTAACTGGAAGTCGTAGCTGAGGGAAATCCGAATATTGTATTTTTCCAAATAAACATATGTAGTCAATTTATTCCTTGTCGTATTTTCAACCATATATATATATATATATATATATATATATATATATATATATATATATATATATATATATATATATATATATATATATACATATATATATATATATATATATATATATATATATATATATATATATATATATATATATATATATATATGTATGTGTGTGCGTGTATATATCTATACATACATATATATATGTATATATATATATATATATATATATATATATATATATATATATATATATATATATATATATATATATATATATATATATATACAGGCACACACACAAACACACACACACACACACATATATATATATATATATATATATATATGAATATATATATATATATATATATATATATATATATATATATGTATGTGTGTGTGTGTGTGTTTGTGTGTTTATGTGTTAAATTTGAAATAAATTGATGGTTTATAAAGTATATTTTACATTTAACAAATATTAGACTGCATTTAAAATATCAATTATTCCCAATTCCCATATATTTAGACAGCGAGAAAGCTCATTTGTAAAAGAGCAATTTACTATGGTCGTAAACAGTGTGTACAAACAGAAAATCTCTCCGAAACCAGGACCTGGAAGAGACAGACCTAAACAAATGACCTCTTCCATTCTACTTCTTAACACCTGGAGAAATATTGTCGAAGGAGTCTTGTGCAATTAGAAATTTCGCTGGTATTTGATATAAATAATTTCAACCACATTAACCTGTTTATTATCTCCTCTTCTCGTGTCTGTTAGATCAGGAAAAAAATAAATCTTTAACTTTGCCTTAATTATCATTATATAAAAGGAAGTGGAATCTTGGACAATTCTCTCTCTCTCTCTCTCTCTCTCTCTCTCTCTCTCTCTCTCTCTCTCTCTCTCTCTCTCTCTCTCTCTCCATTGAATACTTTTGGTTCTCTATATGTGTTCTATTGTATTGCTAAAGTGTTCATGTCTTCAATTAAGTGTCAATACCATTTACAAATGAAGTATGGAATATCATTCACATTTTTTTTAAGTAAAAGGGAAAAATACCATATAGGAATCAAATCAATGATCTTTAGTCTTAGGTATTTCCATGTCATAAGAACCATATTGTTCCACTGCCATGGGGTAGAGTTCTCTTGCTTATGGTAGATTTGGTCACACTATTTGATCTCATTTCTCTCCCTTTTTTATTAATTTTTATATCTACTAAATGAAAGAAAATGTATTTTGATATTGTTACTCCTCTTAGAATATTTTAATTTAATTGTTCATTACATTTCTTATGGGTTATTTATTTCGTTATTTCCTTTCCTCTCAGGAATATTTCTTTCTGTTGGAGCCCAGTGTTTATACCATCGAGCTTTTCCAATTAAAGTTGCAGCTTAGGTAGTGATAAGAATATTAATAATTAAAATAATAATAATAATAATAATAATAATAATAATAATAATAATAATAATAATAATAATAATAATAATAATAATAATAATAATAATGATATGCTGAAATTAAGGTTACTATTTTATATTGTATCTTATTTGTTTTATGTATCATCATATTTAATGATACAAAATCTCAATTTTACCTTTATCAGAAGCTTTGATAATCGATGTCAAGAACAGTGCATTTTCCCCTTCACTTATTCCTCTTCTGATATCAACTTCATAATTATTTCTATGTCATTTAGCCTCTTAGCATTATCACTAAGGAAAAGAGTAATAAAAACCATTAATATTAGATGACAAATGCATTTTAGGTTTATG
>NC_090725.1:26122740-26152740 GCF_036898095.1 Palaemon carinicauda | reverse complement strand
CTTTAATACTTTTTATAGTAGTTGTCTACATCATACAATGGGAGGTAAAGGAACGCTTGATGGCGCTCTACTGTATCTTGCGAATAAATACGTTACAGTAAAAACAAATCATGGTTAGTTGAATACAAGAAATCATATGTAAATGATTATAAAAAAACATATATATTTGAATAAAAACTGATAACTAATTGAATAGAATGATAAGCATTTGTATACAAAAAAAATCATAAGTAACTAAATAAAAAAAATCATAAGTGATTGAATACATAGAAATGACAATCAGTATAAGGGGAAAAATAAATTATAATCTTTTCACTACATAGCAATCATTATAGCTTCACTTGAGTACTTATCTTACGCATTATTACTTATTATCTCCTGAATAAATAAAGTCATACACGTTCGGATGATCCAATGATGTTGCTCTCGTTTCGTTTAATGCTATCGTGATTCTTAAATTTACCAAAAAATTACGTTTAATATAAGCAAATACATAGCACAGTTTCAAAGTCAAATTATATCAGTTCACAGCAAAATTAAAATATACATTTCACTTGTGATATCAGTATTAACTTATGAGCACCAGCCATGGTCCCGCACTGTACGAACTGATGCAAAATGTCTTGCGTTTGAGAATGAAACATTGAGAATAATTTTGGGCAATGCAATGGGAGAATCTTATAACAAAGCGGCTATTCGCGAGGTGGTAGGAGTGCCCACTGTGAATGATACACTTATATTATCAAGATGGATATAGATGGGGCATATTTTAAGAATGGAAGAATAGTTAGTCCAAGATGTACCCTTATGGAAGCCGCTGGGCAGAAGAGGATGTAGTAGACCGAGAGAAACGTGGCTGATGACAATGAGAAGGGAGGGTTTGGATTTGAGAAATTGGTTGAGCTCAGAGAGTTACTAGGAACAACAAATATGTGGCGTGAATTCCCTGAGGCCCTATGCCTATGAATCCGGGGATGCTGGAGCATTAACTATAAGTATATAAAAATACTCTTGCACTGCAGGTAATAAATATGATTTATTTGCTTTTTTGTCATGTACTTAAAATAAAAATAAATATGTTTTTGCAAAGATAAAAACATGTTAAGCGGCCTGAGTAATTATATGAGAAAATTACAATATGGCTAATGAAATTTTATTTGGTCGTGTTGCTAACACACTACCTACTGTCACAAAAAGTTTTGATGAAATTCAATAACTATCCAGGTACCTCCTTTTTTTATGACATTTGCCTAATCCAAATTATGTACAGGGCTCTCTATGATAGTCAATCTCATATAAATACCAAATATATTTGATATGAGATATATAGATTCATATGAATTTGATTAAAAAATTAACGCTAAATCAACACAGATATCTGTCCAAACATGCCTGACATCAAAAGAATTAATTACACTGATTATGATATATACAAATCATGAACTAATTTCTCCATGGTGCGATTCATATTATTGAAACCACAAAATGAAAGATTGCATCTCTTCGTGAGCGAATGAATATACTATTGCTTAATTGATATTTCATAAAATAATGCAAACAATGAACTATAGGGGCACTCAAGAGGGCACAGACCTCCGAAACGGCAGCTTATTTCTCAACCTTTTTCAGGACCTTGACCTTAACCTTTGACCTAGGACTTTCAAAATAGAATTACTTCCACGTCTTAACGTAACAATTAATCACTAAACGCATCGCTATTCTATAAGTAAAATTTTGGCCAAGAAGTTGTTCACACACAAATGACATTTACACCTTGACTTTGACCTTTGACCCAAGACTTTCACAATTAAATCATCTCCATGTCTCAAAATAACAATTGATCCCTGAATTTTCCCCTATTCTATGGGTAAAATTATGGCCAGGAAGTTATTCACACAGAAACAAACATACAAACATACATTGAACAGCGAAAACATAACCTCCTCTTCAACTTCGTTGGAGGAGATAATACTATTTAGTAAATAATGCAAAGTTGAAGATATGTATAAGATCGTTCATTACATAACCACTAACCCCTTCTCTCTCTCTCTCTCTCTCTCTCTCTCTCTCTCTCTCTCTCTCTCTCTCTCTCTCTCTCTCTCTCTCTCTCTCTCACACACAAATTGTGTCTGAGTTCTTCAAAATAATTGGCAAAACTTCCTGTTCGGGTAAAAAGTGAACATAATATAATAATTCAATTCTTCAGAGTCAGCAATACTATCTTTTTCTCTTATTTTTTTTTTTAATTAGGAGCCACTCTATTTGGGTCTCGAGAGAATCGGATGTCTAGTTCTATCAAGACGATTCATGTCTTACCTAAATTAAAAGATATAAACATCACATAAAATAAATGTTAATGATATAAATAACAATCAACAAGGATATCTAAAGTCCGTCTTCAAGTTATAGCTTGTCATTTTCAAACAATAATACTTTCATATCATGTAAATTTCATATCATGATATCTTCTTTATGTAGAAGCATGGATATCTAGGCGTGTTATGTATAGAGAATTTCATCAAGCTTAACACCAATATTATTTTTTTTCAACATTTTTTTTTTGTATACTATAATTGTTGGTACCTGAGCTGATAAAGGGGCCTTTTTTTGTTATGTAACCCATAATCTTTTGACATTCAGATACATAAAAAAAATAGTGCAGCATTTTTACGAGAGAAAAAAAGCTATAAATAAAATCCTACATCTATATAAATCAAAGAACTCTTTAAATGAAATTTCCGATAGTACTCGAAAGCGAGATGGGCAATATTTGATTTTTTGTTTTTTTCTAAAATTACATCCAACCTCGCTATATGGCAGATGAATCCGGGAAATCAAGCTGATTGTGTTTCGTGACCTCGAGACTGATATGGCGTTGCGACTGTTATAAGACTTGTGAGAAGAAGCCAAGAAAATAGCAAAGGAAGGTCAGACATGAGAAATGGTTCCAGCTGAAGTGAAGATTTATCATTTCTTGCTAAGATAGATTGATGAGGTAAGGTTAGAAGGAAGAAATTTGTTGTTGAGCTGAGAGAGAGAGAGAGAGAGAGAGAGAGAGAGAGAGAGAGAGAGAGAGAGAGAGAGAGAGAGAGAGAGAGAGCGTTAGTAGTCATCATTGATTTTTGTTACTTGAGTCGAAGAAATTTTGAATTAGGACAAATATGGTTATTTTTGTGTCTGTGATAGAACAAAAAGATACCATTTCCTCCATAAGACTAGAATAAAGTCCAATGGTGTCATGGTAAACTTATTTCCTTTGATTGTAAAAAATTATCACGTTTTTGCTAATGATATAGTTAGAATTTTTTTTTTGCAATACCACTTTAGATATTTTTGGACAACTATTCACTAATCTCTTCCTCTCCTTTAAATTTCAAAAGTATGTAACCGCAGTTCTTAATCATAATACGTAGAAGAAAAATATGGTTAAAATTTTTACCGTTGGAGCCTATCTAAAAATTGGTTTCTATGAAAAGGAGGATTATCATATATGCACATATATTAGCTCTTCACATATCTTGGTTCATGTTGTCATAAAAATATCAGCATGTATGATAGCCACATTCCTAATGCTATACCGGGCATATAAAGTGCATATAGATTCGCATTGGGTGTGTTTGTAATTGGAATTTAATGATAACCGGATAAAACTGACTTTACATTATTCTAGTAATAGAGACTAATATTCTGCTTTTATTGGTGATAAGGAAATTAAAATAAGAAACAACACACAAAATAAATAAATAAATGGGCAGCAGTATTAAAGTTGTAAAGTTAATAAAATAATAAAGTTAAATTGTAGATTATATTGAAAACAGTGTGGGTTGAAAAATGAAAATAATTTTATATAAATTACCGCTCCAATTCAGTAACTACTTTGTTGATTTCTACTTTCTTTATCAATCGAATTGGAAAATATCGTTACTTGCTACACAAGTTTATTATTCATCTAGTTCAGATAAAGTTTCAAGGGACTTGAAGATGAATCTGAAATTTGGTATAATACATAACTTCATTCTTCTGAATGGATTTTCTTATGAATAACTATATGTTGAAAATTATTATTCTAATAATTATTAATTTTAGTTTTAGTATTGATGCCTCTCAGCAAAATGGCGAGTAGACAGCAATAAAATTTTTTAGCAAAGAGGAACTATAAAACTTATCAAAGTGGAAATATTAAATAAAATTGATAATAATAATACTATTAGACTGATAGTTAAGATATTTTCTGCTTTTGGGATAAATTGAATCTGAATATTTATGCAAATAGTAAGAGGATACAAAATATAATTAATTACTTACCCCTGTTCCAATGAAGATTATTGAAAAATATATATATTTTGTCTTTAGAACAACAAATATAGATTTATTTGCGTAGTAAATCAGTGAGAATTTTTCAACCAGGTAAGTAAAAAAAAACAAACTTTGGTATCTTCATAGTAAAAATCATTATATCTATTTCCCGTTAATGTGTGACTTTGGCTCCTCTCCTCTAAGGCTTACTATTGGCGGAATAATTAATCAATTTCATAGTTTCATTAGTTCACATTCCTGTGTACCAGTCTAACTTTCCTTCGAGCCAGTTATAAATAGACACCTCCCCCAGCAAGACTTGGATAATGTTCCCCGGAGATGTGAATGATCCAAGTAACTATTCCCTCCTTTAGGATAGAATTCTCCCTTTGAATATATTCCTTAACATGGGCTTAATTTCTACCCTCCTCTAATTTCTTGACAAAATAGCTTTTAGATTGAAACCTAGCATGGGTGGCTCTGACTTGTACAGCTTTACTTATCATGACAATACACAAACCCTTTGATCAAGTTAATATATCACCACTGAAATATTATCAATATTATTACTATTTCTTGCTAGGCTACAACTCCAATTGGAAAAGCATGATGCTAAAAGCTTAGATAGTAATAAACAGGGTCATTAATATAGTTGAATATATGACATGTATGATTTGAGGTTAACAAATTACCTCAGAATCATGCACGAAGGTAACTTAGATATAACCTCCTCAATGTCTGTAGAGGGGCTTAACAGGCTACTGCTTAGACTTGCATATGGCATACGTGTTATATACCCCAATATCTTGGAAATAGTTTTACTATGTTAAACCAAGTAATTGAAAATCATCTATGTCGGAAGATATAATGTACATGGATTTGTCAAATGTAGAGTATTTTCAATTAAGAATCTACTAGAAGCTAGGATCTTATATTATTAAAAAAAAAAGCATATCTTTCGATAAAAATCTGAATTATTCACGGCCTCTGCTCTGACGTACACATACACATGAAAATTCATAGGCAATAGAAAAAAATAAATAATGTATTATACAAGCTTGGTATTTGCAATATTGTTATATCGCTACCTTCTATAGACCTACTGCGGCCAACTTTATTCTGGATTCCGACTGGACACTCCAGCTAACATTGACCTCAATCTGATGGAGGCCGGCCGCTTAAAATAACAAGGGGAACTAAAGCCTTTCTTTCGAGAGAAGAGTGACAGGGCATACCAAATAATCTTCAGACCCTAAAATGACGTAAGAAAAAATTAATAATATTGATGTTTACGAGTTTATATGTATATATATATACATACACACTCATATATATATATATATATATATATATATATATATATATATATGCATATGCAATATATATATATATATATATATATATATATATAAATATATATATATATATATATATATATATATATATATATATATATACAGTATATACATATATATATATATATATATATATATATATATATATATACAGTATATACATATATATATATATATATATATATATATATATATATGAATTTATATGTACACACACACATAATCATATATATATACATATATATATACATATATATATATATATATATATATATATATATATATATATATATATATATATATGTATACATATATATATATATATATATATATATATATATATATATATATATATATATATATATATATATATATATGAATTCATATGCACACACACACATACATATACATATATATATATATACATATATGAATTCATATGCACACACACACACACACACCACATATATATATATATATATATATATATATATACATATACACACATATATTTACATATATATGTATATATATTTGTTTTTATTTACATATATATACATATATAATGTATATATATATATATATATATATATATATATATATATATATATATATATATATATATATATATATTTATATATACAGAGAGAGAGAGAGAGAGAGAGAGAGAGAGAGAGAGAGAGAGAGAGATCCTAAAAAAAATAATTAATATAATAACCTATATATTATGCCTAACTATATAATTCTAGTAACGTTTGTAATTCTCATAATTTTATGCAGAACCTAATATATGTAATATCATATAAATATCTATGTACATAACAGTTATTCAAATCTTTCGAGAAAACTCTTTCTGATCAGAAAGATTTTATAAAGGTAACACGGTATTGTCCTGATATAACAATCCCTTAATAATGTAAATTTACGAAATAAAAATATCACAAAGGAATGTAAAGAATCTCAAAAAGATTATCTGAGTAATGGATATTATGTTTTAACAAAAGCCTAGTTTTGTTTCCTTTGAGAGAGAGAGAGAGAGAGAGAGAGAGAGAGAGAGAGAGAGAGAGAGAGAGAGAGAGAAAGGTTACTTTGCAACAGAATAATAATATTGAGAAAATAAACTATATATCTTTCTTGGAAGATACCGGTTTTCTTTTTAATTATCACTGAAACCACTTATCCGAGGAGGCACACAGTTCATCCTTCAGACTATAACGTATTGACATTGCACTAATTCTTCCTGTATAACTCGACTAGAATACGGATGAGATATAAAAAGTATAGCAAAATATGTACTACTTCCTGTGGAATAATGTTAGGTTATGTATTAGACATCAAATTAGGCAAATGTCTTTTTTTATAAATCATTCAAGGCTTTATTCTTATTCTCTCTAAATGAAGTGATATAAAGTATGCTAGTTTGCAATGTAATAATTATAAGGCTTTTGGATTTCATAAACTAACATAGAGAAAATATAATAGTCTTTCCAATATCCTCTCTGGTAAGGAATTAATTATATTAATGAAGCTTACACATTTTGGTCGTTGTGTGGATAATGATCTAAAATTACTTTGATTATTAGTATTGACAAGAAACTTTTATTTAACCCGGTCAATTACTCATATAAAGAAGAATATTTGTCATATTTTCATCGAGTTTCCGTATATTCAATATAATAAAAGTTAAAACAAAATAATATATATATATATATATATATATATATATATATATATATATATATATATACATATATATATATATATATATATATATATATATATATATATATATATATATATATATATATATATATATATATATATATATATTATATTTACCATATCTTTATTTTGAGTTTCCGTATATTTAATATATTAAAAAGTTAAAACAAAACAATATACATGTATATATATAAATATATATATATATATATATATATATATATATATATATATATATATATATATATATATATATATATATATATATATATAGATAGAGAGATATATAGATATAGATATATATATATATATATATATATATATATATATATATATATATATATATATATATATATATATATATATATATATATATATATATATATATATATATATATATATATATATATTTAGCATTACGACTCTTATTGTTTTTTATTCTATCATGCCTCTATTTTTGAGTAGTAAGTTAACCGAAAAATATATACCTTGAGAAAAGTAGAAATATCATACAATAGAAAAAGTATATTATTTTGTTTTTTGAAACATCAACCATGAACAAAAGTTGATGTGTGTGTAGGCAGCAAAAGGGTAAACAAAATCCATTATTTATCTATACCACGTAACCTCTCACTGTTTGGCTATCAGCAAAACGTCCATGGACACTAACTTTACTGAAAAAGGAAATCACAATTATTGTTCCTCCTTTCGTAGTGGTTATTCTGTTTAAAGAATGACCCGAATGATAATGAAACATGCATTGATGATAATAAAATAATCCAAAGCTGGGACATGCTCCCTGACAAGGCTAATCAATGAAAATTTAATTAGCTTTCAATTAGATCAAAAAGAAAATATTAATGTATATGCACCTGGACAAAATTCTCTCTCCAAGGTGATTTAAAGTTGCACTATTTTTCTGGGGAGGATAGTCAAAGTTTTTTTTCTTGATTTAACACTTTTTTTTTTTCCTGGTCGAGACCAACATGCTTGCAACCATATGTGAATTTCACACATATGATAATGAAAGACTTATGTTCTTGATTATTGCAGAAGGATAAGGTGAGACCTAAAGTAAATGAAGGATAAGCATATGATAGAGAGCAAAAATGCTGTTTTTTTTATAAAAACGAAAGTATTTAATCAGATGGTCCTACCAGTTTTAATTCATGCATTACAAAACCGAAGCCTTACTCAAAGCCTTAGAACATCAGTTATTTACAACTCAAAGACATATGGAAGAATAATATTGTGAATAACCGCAAAGGAAAGAAAAAAAAAACATGGATGTGAAAGGAAACTAAAGTAGAGGATATACTGACTTTATGTAAAAAAAAAAAAAATAACATCGGTAGGGCGCATAATGAGAATGGCAGATAATAGTTGGATGTTGATGATAAATGAATGGGTCCCTCTAGATTAAAAAACAAAATTCCAAAGTTTTGCACTTTTATTTTGTTTGCTTAAAAGTTTTGACCACACGACTTCATCGTGTTCCCAGCCTGTAAAAGTAAGTGATCTGTTAATGATTTAATTTAATTCCCTTTCCAGGGGATAAGATATTTGTGCTGAACCATCTTCCACTGTCCATCTAACTTCATATGAACACGTTGTGACTTAAATCAGCAATACCTTCCTGTGCCGTGCTCCCCTTTTTAATATTGTTGTTAAACGCATTGTAAATATATGTATATATATATATATATATATATATATATATATATATATATATATATATATATATATACATATATATTATTTCTGTCGGTATTCCTTGTTATATTGCCAACTGCTGACCTTACCATTGTTATTTTGTTCATTCCCTGAGTTCTAAGCAAGGCCGGACTCACAAGGCCGGGCCTAACAGTGTATATATATATATATATATATATATATATATATATATATATATATATATATATATATATATATATATATATATATATATATATATATATATATATATATATATAACGGATTTTGAGCGAAGCGAAAAATCTATTTTTGGGTGAGATGGCCATGTCGTCCTGATGGAAGTTCCTATAGGGTAGCTTCCTAGGGTATATTACAACTACGGCGATATTCCCAGAGAATTTACCTTAAGGTACCAGAATTCTAACTCTTGGAGCGAATATCCCTCGTGAAAGGGATATCGCGACATATCAGAGGACGTATTCTTGACACGCCACATGGCAATCTGCATCCTGGACAGAGATTTTGTCTCGTAGGAGGCGATTGGCAAGAAACGGATTCGGGAAAGAAAAAGGGGAGCCGCTCCCAAGGCTTCCCTATCCTCCGATTCGTATGCGTGCCTGGCGCCAATCCTGGCGCCATCTGTATTCCTTGTAGCGTACACGAGGTGCTACAGATACTGTATGTAGGGAGGGGTCCTACAGCCCTTTCTTAGAAAGGCAAGGGCGGGTCCATCAAGACGACATGGCCATCTCACCCAAAAATAGATTTTTCGCTTCGCTCAAAATCCGTTTTTTGGGCTCAAGCCATGTCGTCCTGATGGAAGTGTACCAGAGCATTACTGTATCTGTGGATTCTCAGAACGTGCCGTACTCCCCGGATGTAATTTTTCCTGGTCGACTAGACCTAGAGACCTAAGATGTTACCGTTATACATCTTTTCAACTAACTATAAACCATGTTAGAGCTTCCTGCCCCCTACAGGGAAGAGTCCAACTAGACTCTGGAAAAGTCTCGAAGAGTACGTATACCTATGTATGAATACCAGGCAAGCTAGTATAGTGGTCTCGCCCTATATTAAGTAAAGCATAGTTTGTAAAGAACCACTGCGTCAATATGAAATATCGACCAGTTCTCCGCACAATACTTGTATTGGACAAAGGTTTTATATCCGTATAGGAGGAAAACCAATGCAACATAGCTTGCATAAAGGAACAATTCTATTAGAATTATCCCAGATAAGGTACATAGAATGAATGCTCAATTATACCAATAAATTGACACAGGTGAAGGAAACGCAAGGTTCTCAAGAACCAGTTTATTGACAGGCAATAAATAGACAGGTTAACCACAATTATATATATATATACATAAGAAGAGGATAACCCAAAACTTTAAGCATAAGTATGATAGTAAACAGAGCTTGTTTGTCTGAAAGAAAAAACATTAAATGCCACTTTTAAGATACCGAGGTATCAAAGTCATAAAAGTCTGTATTACAAATCAATGACATTAGCGTTAGAAACGCTAATGCACACATGTCTGCAATTATGATAGGTTCACCTTCGGAAATGGAACAGTCTACATGGGCAACATAGTGCCCTCACTTAGTTTGTAATACAGTTTGTAACTACACACTCACCCTGGAATTAATCGTCCTAATTAAGACCACTGTTCCTCGCAGAGTTAAACAGTAGGGTTAACACAGCGACCCACTGTACCACAGATCTCTTTAGTTCCTCTACTTGCTTCGCATAGTGGCGAAAGAACACTCTGGAAGACTTCCAGCCAGTGTATGAACGGAGATGTTCAAAATCCATACAATTAAAGAAATTTAAGGAGGAGGCAACTTTCCTTGGATCGTGACCTGCGGGTGTACTGTCAGGATCCGCTCTGCGAATAAAATATGTGATTTTTGCTCTGAGTTGATTCAGAGATAAATTTGAGCCTGATGTTTCTCCCCTGAATAGTTGACCACCCTTGAAGTCTGAAGTTCTATGAAGATAGACCTTTAGGCATTCTACTGGACATAGAGATGCATCTTCTTTCAGAGGGCAGATTCTCCAAGGACCCCACCTATTGGTGGGTAACTCATTCTTGGCGAGAAACGTAGGATCCGGAAACAGGTTCAGTTCTCCCCCATCCAGGAACTGAACACGACCTGCCTCTCTCGAGAGGGCTACAATCTCACTAACCCTGGCCCCGGACGCGAGAGGAAAATAGGAAAATAACTTTTTGTGTCAAATCCTTTAACGCACACTCTTCATTGCTCAACAGAGAAGCGAAATGAAGAACTTGTCTAAAGACCATGAAATGGGCTTTGGAGGTGCTGAAGGTCTGAGCCTACCACAGGCTTTCGGGACTTTATTAAAGATCTCGTTACCTAGGTCGACCTGGAAGGCATATAGAATGGGTCTTGTCAAAGCAGACTTACACGCTGAAATCGTGTTAGCTGCCAATCCTTGACCATGGAGGTGGAGAAGAAAGATAAGCAGAAGTCTGTCAAGATCTCCTGCGGATTCTTCGCCTTGACAAAAGGCCACCCATTTTCTCCAAGATGACTCATATTGCCTTCTAGTAGATTTGCACTTATATTCCTCAAGGAAGTCTATGCTGGCTTTTGAAATCCCGAAACGCTTTCTCACCGCTAGGGAGAGAAAATCATGAGCTGCAGGGTCCGGGTTTTCTGTAATGAAGTGCAGACAGTTGACTTCTGGACTCGCTGGGTCAGAACTGGATCTGGTAGCAGTATAAACTTCAGCTACAGTTCCAATGCCAGGGGGAACCACACGCTGTTCGGCCACTTGTGGGCCACTATTGCCGCTACCCCTTGAAGGATCTCAGTTTGTTGAGGACCCTCAACAGAAGGTTGTGAGGAGGGAACAGATAAATCTTGGACCATCTGTTCCAGTCGAGGGACATCGCGTCCACTGCTTCCGCTAAGGGGTCCTCGTACGGGGCACGTACAGGGGCAACTTCTTGTTGTCTTTCGTCGCAAAGAGGTCTATCTGCAGTTCTGGGACTGATTCAGAATGAAGGAGAATGATCCTGCGTCTAAGGACCATTCCGACTCTATCGGTGTGAACCTGGATAGAGCGTCCGCTGTCACATTGTGGACTCCTTGAAGGTGAACTGCCGACAGGTACCACTTCTTCAAGATGGCCAACATCACCTGGTTGAGAGGTGGTGACCTCGATCCTTGTCGATTCAAGTATCTCACAACTACCTCGCTGTCCATCACCAACCTTATGTGGATCGAGTGACGCGGGGAGACTTTCTTTAAGGTAAGGAGCACTGCCCTAGCTTCTAGAAAGTTTTATGTGAAAGGTCTTGAATAGCTTGGACCAAGTCCCCTGGACTTTTTTCCGATGAGAGTGACCTCCCCATCCCTCCTTCAAGGCGTCTGAGTGAATCGTCACCGACGGGGGAGGTGGCTGAAGAAGAACCGACTTCTTTAGAGGTCTGGCTTGGGACCAAGGCCTGAGAATAGTACTTAGCCGTAGCGGCTGGTCTTCTCAGATCTCTTCGCGCGTTTGATGCATAACTTCTCCAAACTCCGATTGCATCCTTTAGCTGTGCTCTTAGCACTGGGTCTGTCACCGAAGCAAACTGGAGAGAGCGCAGTACCCTCTCCTGCTCGCGTCTTGATATCCTTTCGGAATCTAGAAGTCTCTTGACAGAACCCGCTATCTCCTTCCTTTTCTTCGCCGGGATGGAGAAACGGTGTGAGAAAAGGTCCCAGTGGATTCCCAGCCACTGGAACTTTTGAGATGGAGAAAGTCGAGACTTTTTCTGTTGATCTTGAAGCCTAGGTACTCTAGGAACTGGATCACTTGACTGGAAGCTTGCAAGCATTCTGTCTCGGATGCTGCCCACACCAGCCAGTCGTCCAGGTAGGCTACTACCTGAATTCCCTTTAGGCGTAATTGTTTGAGAGCTACGCTCGCAAGCTTCGTAAAAATCCTTGGGGCTATGTTTAGCCCGAATAGCATGGCTCCGAAGGCGTATAGTCTTCGTTGTAGCCTGAACCCTAGGTAGGGGGAGAGTCGATGGCTAATTGGAATGTGCCAATAGGCGTCTGACAAGTCTATAGAGACGGAATATGCCCTCTTGGGCAGTAAGGTCCTTATGTGTTGCAGTGTTAGCATTTTGAATTTGCAATTCCCCGTGAACTTGTTGAGTGGCGACAAGTCCAGAATGACTCTGAGCTTTTCCGAGTCTTTCTTGGGAACACAAAACAGCCTCCCTTAGAAATTGATGGGCTTCACCCTTTGGATCACCTTTTTTCTCCAACAGTTCTTGAACGTACTCCTCCATAACGGGGGTGGAGTGTTGGAAAAACCGAAGGCACGGGGGTGGAGTGCTGTACCAGCTCCCGCCCAGTCCATTCTTGAGCAGGCTGTGGGCCCAGGGATCGAAGGTCCACCGATCCCGAAATTTCAGAAGTCTCCCTCCTACCGGTATCACCTCACTTGGACTGCCGTCCTGAGGTCTTGCCTTCCTGATCACGACCACCCCTGAATCCCCTTCCCCTTGAGGGGCGTCTAGACGAGCCTCTGGCTGCTCCTCTAGGCTTTGCTCGAAAGGAAGTAGACTGCCCTTCGAACGCTGGGGTGAATGCCGTGGACTGTGTCGACACGGCCTGTGGTGCCCACTGAAAAGTGGTCGGGGTTTGTGCCACGATCTGGGGCACTGGGGGCAATGGCAATTGCAGTTGCTGTTGCTGTCTAACAGGCTTGGCTGGCCGAGACGGTAGCCTAGTCCTCATAGTCTTCCTCTTTGGTTGAGGACCCTCATCCGGGGAAGACTTTCTTTTGATAGCCAGGCCCCACTTCTGGAGAGGGTTTCTATTCTCCAAGGCGGCCTTATCAACAACTTCTTTGACCAAGTCGGTAGGGAAAAGGTCTTTTCCCCAAATGTTGGAGGAGATTAGTTTCCTTGGCTCGTGCCTCACCGTAGCCGAGGGAAACACGAACTCCCTACAAGCTCTCCTTGCCTTGACGAAGCCATAAAGGTCCTTCGTCACTGTGGCCAGATGAGTCTTGGCCACTACCATGAACATTTCATGGACCTTGGGGTCACTTGCCATCGTCTCGAGAGTAGTCTGAAGAGACATTGAGGCAGCCAGTCTTTCTTTTGTATCGAAATCTCTTCGTAAAAGAAAGTCAGACAGCTTAGGGAGGTCCTCGCCGAACTGACGTCCGGCAATATCAGCCTCCAACTTTCCAACTGAGAACGTAAGATGGACGTCCTTCCAGTCTTTGTGGTTCATAGGCAGGGCCAGCGGCAAGGGTTTACACTCCTCTAGGGAGGGGCAAGGCTTGCCGGCTTCGACTGCTCTTAGTACAGCCAGAAAACCTTTTCTGTAAAAAGGGGAAGGCTCTAGTAGGCGAGGACACAAAGGAAGGGAGCTTCCTGTTCAATGCGGCTACCTTTGAGTTAGAGAAGCCCCACTCTTTCATCGAGGATGAAAGTAGAGCTTGAGCCTTAGCATGGTCCATCACTATGACCTCCTTCGGCTCTGTCTCCTCCTTTGAAGCTGGTTCCTTCCTCAGCCGGACATAACAGTCCGGATATGATGCCTTGCTGGGCCAGAATTCCACCTCCTCCAGGGGAACTGAGCCCAGCTTATCCGAGAAGACGATCTTTCCAGTCGTCATCGGCATGTGCTCAGCATACCTCCATGGGTTAGCATCTGAGCACAAGTGAAGGTCTTTCACATTGAGCTTTTTCTGGGGCCCATTTGATTCTTCAAGGCACTTCATTCGCAGTTCCATTGCAGCCGCCTTCTCCTGATTCTCCTTCTGCATTTGTTGGATCATTCCAACAATAGAAGAGAGGGCCTGTCCCAGCTCTACTGGGAGACCGGCCGATGTTGAGGGAATAGGCTCCGGAATCTGAACCGGAGTAGCCGACACCTCGTCGACGTCTACCTCTACAACGTCTGGGGCTTGAACTTCATCCTGGGCTTCTGCCAGGAGGTCTTCCTCCAGACACTCGTCCACATCAGACATCCTGTCATCTAACTGGATGTCTTGCATCGCGACTGCGACTTCAGCATCCACCTGGATCTGAGCTTAGGGGATCTCCTCTTGAGGCTGGGGAATCACTGCATCAGCTGATGCCTTAGGGAAAATATACGCCCTCATCTTCTCACTTGGAAGATAAGGGCCAGAAGTGTTCTTTTGGAAGCCCCTTACCCAGGTACGAAGCTTCTTCCTAGCTATATCCCTTGATTCCTCCGTCCTAGGGGAATCAAAGGTCTCAGTAATCAGGTTAGTGCACACAGTACATACCTGAGGGTCCCAATACCGGAGATCATCCTTGGAGACAGCGTATGCTGCGTGTCTCCTACAAAACTCATGTCCGCAGAGGTTCTTGCTGCGGACGTTGCAGAAAGCACTTCCGCACTTCGGAGTGTCCTTCTGTAAAGAGAAGAAATTTCCATGAGTATCAAGTGAACTATGTATCACTGGATATGCATAGTATAGCATAACAATTCAGAAAGGAAAGACACACACTTGTGTTTCCCTCACAACCCATTGCTGCAGCCTTCCAGATAATAAAATCAAATGGTTAATCTCTTCTAGAGTAACCAATGCAAAGTTTCCAGAGGAAACAGGTGGAGCTCACACCTAAGCAATGATTTTAAAAACCTGGATAATAGACAGGAAAGAACTCACTTTCCTATCTGTAGGGCAACAGCAAAGGACTGTGCAAGAAAACACAAAAGTGTTAGAACACACAGTGCTGTACCAAAACCCTTACCATAGTTTTCTTCTTACTGTATATGTTATACTGAAGAATACTAGTACAGTATAGGGGGATACGTGCCGGCCGGCACACACCATAACTAGCTTTAAAGTATATTACTTAACAGCTTAAGGCGGCAGCACTCTGGTTCAAATGCATGTGCCGGCCGGCAGCAACTGCTGGCCGGCAACAGCCAATGTCGGCCGGCAACTACACAAGGTAGTACCCAGCTGCCGGCCACACTCTTGGTGACCGGCAGACAAGGGCTGACATAAGCCGGCCGGCAAAGGTACAAGACCGATGCCAGCCGGCAGCAAAAGAACCAGAGGACTACACCTGCCCGGCTGCCGGCCTCATAGGCCGGCAGCCGGGTCGGGTACAGCACTAGAAGAAAAATAGAATGGATGCCGGGATAAGAGTGTACACAACCTCCCAGCCTGGCAATCCGAAAGAGTGCATATAAGGAAGGGGAGAATCTAATTCAGGCTTCCTGACCAATGCCGTCTGGCTCTACAGGCAGGCATGGATGAGGGACCAAGAGAGGTCCGGGCAGCACTCAAAAATATAAGACCCTTGCCGGCCGGCAGCTCTGCCGGCCGGCAAGGGGCTGAGTCAATTCCATATCCTAACCTATACTAGGTCCAGATGTAGAACGACGTACAGTACTGTAATGGCTAGGCCATTACGGAGAAAGAGGGGGAAGGGACAAGAGGGTCCTACCAACCTTGCTTTAGTGACAGATCACCCGCAGCCAAGAAACTTATCTTAGCCTAAGGGAGATCTAAGGGGGAAGGCCAGCAATGCTTGCCAGCTCCCAGAGCACCAAAGCAAGGAAGGTGTTGCTACTCCCAGGAAAAGAAACTTATCCTCCCCCGAGAACAGCAACAAGGACTAGTCTGGTAGATCACAAAAGAAGGAATTATATCCACAGAAACCTTCGGTAGTGACCTAAGGAGGCTAAGCCTCCTTTGTCTGTGTCAGGCCAGCGAGGGAGACTCTGCCCCAAGCCAGACAAACACAGACTCAGACTAAAAAACTCTGTTGTTCTGTCCCTCTTTGAACCATACTACAGGAACAGGAAGGTACAGTAACACCCCAGTATAGTTTTATCGAAAATAAATTCGGAAAAAACCACTTAGGGATAAGCACAAGGCTTAAACAGAAGGAAAGGGATTGCATACCTTCTCCGAAGAAAAGAAAGCAACCGGGGAGTATGATAAAGTATACTAAGGCTCCATAAGCAACTTAGCCTAGGCACCAAGAGAATCGATTACCTAAATCACCGAAACTCACTCGTATACTATCTTGGAAATATTCCACACAGTCTTAAATGTATAAAACATAGCCTAAAGCTTCAATAAAATTTTAATTACACTCGGAAAAACCAAAATCATGCATGAAGTACTAGGACCAAACGACTAGGCTACATGGCCTAGCGTAGGCCAGAATGGCGAATACTTCGCCAAAATAATACTAAGCACGAAAGGAAATACTATGTAATGCTAAATAGCTAAAATTTATTAAAGCAAAACAACCGGGAATGTCGCTCTGACTAACTAAACTTATACCTAGCGAGCGACAGCGTCCAGGACGCCTCTGGTAGGCTACGGCTCATGTATCAAAAATTAATCCTATTAATCACTCAAAAATTTACCAAGAGCCTACATTTATACATAAAAGACATTATACTCAACTTATCAGAGGCCGACGAAGACGGAGAAGCCATGAAAAGTAGAATAAATCCAAGATTTGCGAGAAACAAAGGAAAAAACACCTAGTTGTTAAGCTACGCAAAAAGGAATACAGATGGCGCCAGGATTGGCGCCAGGCACGCATACGAATCGGAGGATAGGGAAGCCTTGTGAGCGGCTCCCCTTTTTCTTTCCCGAATTCGTTTCTTGCCAATTGCCTCCTACGAGACGAAATCTCTGTCCCGGAGGCAGATTGCCATGTGGCGTGTCAAGAATACGTCCTCTGATATGTCGCGATATCCCTTTCACGAGGGATACTCGCTCCAGGAGTTAGAATTCTGGTACCTTAAGGTAAATTCTCTGGGAATATCGCCGTAGTTGTAATATACCCTAGGAAGCTACCCTATAGGAACTTCCATCAGGACGACATGGCTTGAGCCCAAATATATATATATATATATATATATATATATATATATATATATATATATATATATATATATATATATATATATATATATATGTATATATATATACATATATATATATATATATATATATATATATATATATATATATATATATATATGTATATATATATACATATATATATATATATATATATGTATATATATATATATATATATATATATATATATATATATATATATATATATATATATATATATATATATATATATATATATATATATATACATATATATATACATATATATATATATATATATATATATATATATATATATATATATATATATATATATATGTATATATATATATATATATATATATATATATATATATATATATATATATATATATATATATATGTATATATATATATATATATATATATATATATATATATATATATATATATATATATATATGTATATATATATATATATATATATATATATATATATATATATATATATATGTATATATATATATATATATATATATATATATATATATATATATATATATATATATATATATATATATATATCTGCAATGGAATATCTTCGGAATAAAATGATCAGCGGTATTTAAGGTATAATCTTCTCTCTAGATTGGAAACTCTTAAAGTTTTCCATTATTATTTTTTAATATGTACAAAGATGGAGTGTTTAATTCAATAGTTTTAGAGAAGTGACTTATTCACTAGGGAAAATTATTTCCTTTTCTATATTTCATCATCTATAAATTGATACAAAGTTCTAATTAATTTTTTTTTAAATCATTAGAAAGAATAACTTTCAATCCATATCGAGTTTTCTATTTAGTAAAAATTTTAAATTTAATTCCTATAAAAAGTATATTCATTAATGCAATAAGAATTTTATAAATTGGAATGATTATTGATAAATATTGTTCAATATAATCAAAATTATTGGTTTACTAATAATGAATATTATATATTTTTATATAATTATCGGCTTATAAAAGGTACTATAAGCCAAAAGAGCCTTCTATGCATAGGAATTAATATTAGAAATTGTATCAGTTCATGTAAGAATTCGATAAATCTTCACAGAAGAGAAAAATATATCAGGTTTTTTTTTTATTAATCTGATAAAAGCAATGTAATCAGAATATGAAAACCCCTCTCGCCAGCAAAGCACCATGCAAAACTTTCTCTTTCTCTCTCTCTCTCTCTCTCTCTCTCTCTCTCTCTCTCTCTCTCTCTCTCTCTCTCTCTCTCTCTCTCTCTCTCTCTCTCAGGGGACAACAATAAATAGCACATGAAACTATACAGGGCTCCAACTACCCGTTGAGATACTACCACTAGAGAGTTATAGGGTTTTATGACTGTCTAGACTGTACTACATTGGATCCTTCCTATTAGTTACGGTTAATTTTCCATTTGCCTACACATACACGGAATAGTCTGGCCTATTCACTACAGACTCTCCTCTGTCCTCATACACCTGACAACACTGTGATTATCAAACAATTCTTCTCCACCCAAGGTGTTACCTACTGCACTGTAATTCTTCAGTGGCCACTTTTCTCCTAGTAAGGGTAGAAGAGACTCTTAGGCTATGGTTAGCAGCTCTTCTTAGAGAAGGACTTTCCAAACCATTATTCTCTAGTTTTGGGTAGTGCCGTAGCCTCTTTACAATAGTCTTATACTGTTTTGGGTTACATTTCTCTTGCTTGAGGGTACACTCGGGCACACTCTTCAATCTTTTTACTCTTCCTCTTGTTTTTGTATAGTTTTTTATAGTTTATTTAGGATATATTTATTTCAATATTGTTACTGTGATAAAGATATTTTATTTTTCTTGTTTTTTTCCTCACTGGGCTATTTTCCCTTTTTGAGCCCTTGGGATTATAGCATCCTGCTTTTCCAACTAGGGTTGTAGCTTAGCAAGTAATAATAATAATAAAAATAATGATAATAATAATAATAATAATAATAATAATAATAATTATAATAATAATAAGACAGTATTATATAGAGAGAAACAGATTCATAGACAAAACAGAAACGAAGGAAAAAAAACTTCTGCCAAAAATACATTTCACATAGACGAGAATAACCGTCAATGGTCATTGTGTTTGGAAAAGGCCAAATCAGCTGCTTTTAATGCCATCGGGGGAAATTGATTTTGGGGTTCCAGTCGACTTTACAACTCAACGAGCTATTCCTTTGCAGTCGCAAAACTGCTTCTCCTTTCTTTTGCTCCCCTGGTTACAAACTCTTTTATTGCTCGACTCTTCACAAATAGGTACAGGGATTCGCAATGCGGTTGGTGCTTGAGCTTTAATCACTATGATGAATTAAGAGGAAAATTGTTGTTTAGGGTTATGTAGTTAACTGAAGTTGGTAAGTGAGTTTAAATGATTATACATGGATTCATATACACATGCACAAGCCAGAGATAATTATATATTACTTCATACTTGAATATGTGTTTATGTATAGATTGACTATGATATTCTAAACATTTTTAATGATAATGACGCATCTGAGAAATGATCAAGGATTTATATGAAATAATGAAATCATAATTTAATTATTCATCTTACTATTTTATGTAATAGCGGCTAATGAATTTTGCTAAAAGGGAATGGTAGAACATAGTTTAGAGGAGATGAGTATTCAGATTTTAAATTCTTTCTTAGCATGGTGTAATGGGCCGAGAGAAGGTTGTGAACTCAAAGGCAGTGTGAAAGCAACTGAGTTAATTTATTATAGAACACTCTCCTTTATATACAAAACCTCAGGGCAATAGGAAATTACATGTTTGAGAAACAGACAATGTTACATAGGAGAAATGCAGACATGTTTATTCTGGTTCTTTTTAGTGCGAGGGAAGAGCGAAGATACAAGCATAATATATACAAAAGGAATTATGTACGATAGTGTGACACACGGTTGGTACATGGCTCCCCCCCTAGAAATGATATACTGTACATGTTAAAAAGGGCGCCCTAATCTAGAGAGGCGAACTGTAGGCGGGTCATCTGGCAGAAGATAAGCAGGCTTTAGATGATCAATGGAGACCCAGTCTTCTTTGCCACGAAAGTTTAGTAGGAATGCTTTCGCACTGCGGCGGATCACAAGGAAAGGGCCCGTGTAAGGGGGCGTTAGCGGTGGCTTGCTAGTGTCGTTGTGCAGGAAGACGTGCATTGCAGAGTGCATGTCTGTTGGTATATGATGCTTCGCTGGGGGCTTGTAAGTCTGGTGGCATGAAGTATATTTTCCCACGACCTGACGTATGCGCTGGAGATCGTCAGAGGATGTTGTACAAGGAAAAAATTCGGCAGGGACGACCAACGGGTCGCCATACACCATTTCAGCTGCAGAGACATCAAGGGCGTCTTTAGGAGTGGTCCTTAGTCCCAGGAGGACCCAGGGAAGCTGAGTAAACCAGTTGCAATCCTTGAAGCGGAACATCAAAGCTGCTTTGAGGGTGCGATGAAAACGTTCAACCATTCCATTGGTAGCGGGGTTGTAGGCTGTTGTCTGATGTAGGGTGATGCCCAGGAGATTCGCTAATGATGTCCACAATTGAGAGGTGAAAGTGGTTCCACTGTCGAAAGTAATATGCTCAGGGTTACCAAATCTTGCAATCCATCCAGAGAGTACGGCAGATGTACATGAGTCGGATGTTGCAGTTTCCATGGGAATGGCTTCAGGTCAACGAGTGGAGCGGTCGATGACGGTAAACAGGTAATGATGTCCTTGTGATGTGGGTAGGGGGCCTACAACGTCGACGTGAATGTGTGCGAAACGACGCTGAGGTTGAGGAAACGGGCCCACTCCGGAATTCTTGTGTCGATGTACTTTGGAAGTTTAGAAAGAAGTACAGGCGCGGACCCAATCCTTAGCATCCTTAAAAATGATGTGCTGAATGAACTTTGCCTTCAGCAGCTGTGCAGTAAAATGGCACGAGGGATGTGAAAGGCCGTGAATGAAATCAAACACCTGCCGTCGCATGGGAGCAGGAATCCAAGGTCCCGGTCTACCAGTACTGACGTCACAGAGGAGGGTGGTGTTGGAGTCTTCGAGGGTAAAGTCTTCCCAACGGAGGGATGTGCAGGATGTCCTACATCCTTGATAATCTGGATCCTGTAGTTGGGCTTCAGCTAGGGCGTTGTAATCCAATCCCAGTTGAACGGCAGCCAACGTGTTTTTTGACAGGGCATCGGAAACGGGATTCATTTTCCCAGGGATGTATTGAAGGGTGCAATTGTATTCAGCCACGGCGGAGATATGTCGGTGTTACCGGGTGGACCAGGCATCAGATTGTCGAGTAAAGGCGTGCACCAGAGGCATGTGGTCTGTGCGAATGACGAAGGGCGTACCTGCTAAGAAATGACAAAAGTGACGGACAACCAAGTGCACCGCCAGCAATTCTCGATCGAGGGTAGAATAACCCGATTCTGCCTTGGACAGTATTCAGCTGAAGAAGGTTAATGGGCGGGGCGAGCCGTTGACCACCTGCTCGATTACTGCACCAATAGCGACGTCGCTGGCATCGGTGGAGAGAAGGAGAGGCATGTGGGATAGGGAAAGTGAGAGCCGCAGCAGTTGATAGGGCCTTCTTTGCATTGCAGAAGGCTGCTTCTTGAAGGGGACCCCACTTCAGGTCCTTTGGCTTGCCCTTGAGGGAGGCATAGAGGGGAGCAAGAGTAGCAGCAATGGCTGGCAGAAAACGATGATAATAGTTGATCATGCCCAAGAATTCCTGCAGAGCTTTGACGGTCGAGGGCACGGGGAAGTTCTGAACGGCTGCTACCTTCTCAATGAGGGGGTAGACTCCTTCAGGAGTGACGCAGTGCCCTAAGAACGAGACTTCGTTGGCGCCAAAGGTACACTTGTCGTACCGGACTACAAGGCCGTTTTGTTGCAGGCGGTCGAGCACGATGCGCAGGTGACGGAGGTGTTCCTCTTTTGAGGAGGAGGACACAAGTATGTCGTCCACATAACATACACAGAAAGGGATGTCCCCTAAGATGTCATCCATGAGACGTTGAAACGTGGCCCCAGTATTACGAAGGCCAAAAAAGGAGTAATTGAAGGTGTATGTACCAAACAGAGTGGTGATGGCAGTCTTGGGGATGTCTTCTGGGTTCATACGCACCTGATAATAACCCTTCAGGAGGTCGAGCGTAGAAAAAACCTTTGCTTTGTGCAGGTAGGAGGTCACGTCGGCAATGTTTGGGAGGGGGTAGTGATCCGGTTCTGTTTGCATGTTCAGGCGCCTGTAATCCCCACACGGACGGAGGAGCCGTCTTTCTTCAGATCGATGTGTAAGAGTGACGACCATGAGCTGGAGACCTTTTGGCAAAGGCCCATTTCCTCCATTTCAGCGAACGTCTGTTTGGCTGCTGCCAATCGTTCTGGTGCCAGACGTCTGAATTTTGCGAAGACTGGGGGTCCTGTCGTCTAGATATGGTGATAAATACCATGCTTGTCAGGAACCGTGGGCGTTTGGCGAAGTTCTGTACGGAAAACTTCCGGGTACGACGTGAGGAGGTGGCCGTAGGCATCCATGGGTGCGCTAATGGGGAGAACGAGGTTAGAGGGGGCGGGTTGAAGAGGTGTCCACAAGTACGAGTCTGCGTTGACCAATCGTCGGTGGGCGACATCGAGCAGAAGGTGGAAATGAGAGAGGAAATCCGCACCGAGGATTGGCAATGTGACGTCAGCAACGAGAAACTTCCAATTGAATTTACCTTTTCCGAACGATAATGCGAGATTCTCGTAACCGTAGGTTGGTATCGCAGATCCGTTGGCAGCTACCAAGCGGACGTCGGCAGATGTACACAGACTACGTTGTGTCTTGAAGAGTTTCCTTGGCAAAAGACAACGACAAGCATCCGTGTGTACCAAGAATCGCACGCCTGTTCCTGCATCATGTAAAAAGAAAAGATTAGAAACACGGAGGCCACCGACACGAGTGATGGCCTACTTACAAATTTTTTGGCCTCTGACAATCCTCGGCACATTTCTTCGCAGTTGCCCCGAATCTGAAGTGGTAGTAGCAAAACTGCGGCGGATGGGAGGTAGTAAGTGGCTGTAGAAGTCGCTTGTTGGGGAGCGAGCAATTGGTGGGTGGTGGGCGGCTTTGTCGCTGCTTCGGCACGTCACGGTGTAGGCGTGTATGTCCTACGGCATTCATGTCAGCTTCGGTTGACGTTGAATAGGCATCCTATTCGTCAGGGGTGGAGGCATTAATTGAGGTCTTGAAGTAGCTGTCCATAAGGGCGTCGGCTTTGGTCATCAAGTCCTTTATAGGTAAACTATCGACATCGGGTATGGCAGCGCGTATAGGTCCGGGTAGACGGCGTATCCAAAGGGCACGAAGTAGGTTCACCTCACGAGGAGAGCCGTCTGCGGCAGGTTGAAGGCGAGCGATACTGGTCATTTCCCTGAGGGCAAGCGAAGCCCTTTGGTCCCCCAACGGTTGTTGCGAGAGCTGAAAAAGCTTTGCTACATGGGCGGCTGGCGACGGCGAGTACTGCTGCAAAAGGTATGTTTTGAGGGCGTCATACGCTATTGGGGTGTCTTATTGTTCACAAAGCCAGTCGGATATTTCCGGGAAGGTGTCCTCGGGTATCGCCGCGAGAACATAATCTGCTTTAGTTGTTGAGCAAGTCACGCCCTTGATGCCATTTAACAACCGTGTGTCACACTATCGTACATAATTCCTTTTGTATATATTATGCTCGTATCTTCGCTCTTCCCTCCCACTAAAAAGAGCCAGAATAAACATGTCTGCATTTCTCCTATGTAACATTGTCTGTTTCTCGAACAGGTAATTTCCTGTTGGCTAGAGGTTTTGTATATAAAGGAGAGTTTTCTATAATAAATTAACTCAGTGGCTTTCACACTGCCTTTGAGTTAATTTATTACAGAACACTCTCCTTTATATACAAAACCTCAAGGCAACAGGAAATTACATGCTCGAGAAACAGACAATGTTACATAGGAGAAACGCAGACATGTTTATTCTGGTTCTTTTTAGTGCGAGGAAAGAGCGAAGATACAAGCATAATATATACAAAATGAATTTTGTACGATTGTGTGACACACGGTTGGTACAATGGTCTTAAATATACATTGGCTCTTCTGAAGCGTTTTAAAATATTTAGTGGCTACCAAGATATTTCAAGTGAAATTCTTTGTTTCTTATCAGTCAAAGAGTGGAAGACTAGTTATTGATGAAATTTGTAATAACTGTTGTTGATAAGGTCAACATAGTATGGGTTATCAAAGAAATAGGTAGCAGAAACTTTTGAATATGAGATTGCCCGATAGGAAATCGGACATGTTGAGTCAGAGATAAAGAAACGATAATTTGTAGAATAAAGCACCATCAAATTTCATCTTCTTAGCTTGATTATTATTATTATTATTATTATTATTATTATTATTATTATTATTATTATTTCCAGCTAATCTAGAAAACATAGTTCGAAAAGCAAGATGCTATTAGCCCAATGGCGCTATCAAGGAAAATTAGCCCAGTGAAAAAAACAATTTAAATAGATAAGCGCTATGAAAAATAATGAACAATTAAAATAAAGTATCTAAAGAACAGTAACAACATCAAAACAGATATTTCATATACGTTCAACATAAAATAATTTGCTTCAAGTTTGATATTTTGAAGTGGAGAATGGTTGAAACTTGCAGTTGATACTTGAATTCGCCTCAAAGGAAAAATAAAAACCTTCAATAATAAGTCAACCAAAATGGTGAGTTTGGAGCTGTTTCACAGTCTAAGGGTTGTACTGACCTATGGGGTAACGTACCTGACTGGTGATTGCCAGAATTATATTCGAGTCCCGCTCAAACTCGTTAGTTCGTTTGGGTTCTGCAACCTCACCATCCTTTTGAGCTAAGATTGTTGGATGATGGAGAGCCGATAGGTCTATCTGCTGTGTCATAAACAGCTATTGCCTGGCCCTCCTTGGTCATAGCTTGGGTGGAGAGGGGGCTTGGGCGCTGATCATTGTCCTACTTGATAGGGCAGTGTTACTGCCCTTTACTTCTGTCCTTTAAACCTTTAAGGTCATGGCAGAGGAAAGTAGAAATATCAAATGTCAGCTCCCTGATATTTTACTTACTTAGGTTAAGGAAGAGATATCAATATTTTAAATTTTTTTCGTCGAGTACATGGACGGTATGGTGCCGATGTATATACAGTTTAAACGTAGTTAGCTTAAAAAAACTATATATGTATAATGTATATCTATTAGAGATATATCTCTGGTCAACATGCTGATAATTTGTATTTTTCAGACTCTTTGTAGCATTTGGTCATCATTTCTCATGTGAAAATATAAATCATAAGAGTGTAGGATATTATACTCATCATTTACTTACATATATCCTAAACAAATGTAAAAAGAAACCCATTAGCAATGAAACGTAAAATTAACTAGAAAAAGATAAAATGATACCGATAAATATTCAAAGGAAGAAAATAGGAACCAAAATTGCCTTTAGAATTATAGTTTTCAAAGCCTACTATAAAATCTTCAAAAGCTTTTAAGGTGAAAACCCGCTAATTAAAACATTCGTATTCCTGATTTGTAAGGTTTTGTCTGCAAGGAACCTGTTCGATTTGATCAGCCAAAGTGTAGTCAGGATCTGCTTCGTAGACACTGTAAAAAAGATGTACTACAGATATTTCAACAACTTGTAACTGTTTTTATGCCTTTTATTCATTTTGATTGTGAAATATTTGGAAAAAATCCAGTAAAATCTGTATTAGCATGAATTTTGTAATATTATACATTGTTTTCTTATTGATAAAGTGCTAAAGTCATTCAGTCAGCTTGTATTTATAATTTGCAAATGTTTTTTTGAATTAGATAAATTGCAGGGTGTGCATTATTCCTAAAATAAATCAAGATATAATTCATTAAGCTGTATAATTTAAACCAGTTAATACAACGGAAATAAGCCTAACTTAATAAACTACTTACGTTATTAGAATTATAATCTGTTTTCTATGGTTAGTAAACTTCATTTATAAACCTGAATATTTTTTTTCCATAAAACATCATAATCAGTATTAAACTTTTTTTTCCAGCTCTCGCCTCAAAAATACTTTGAAAATAAAGAAATAATTAACATGACATTCTGAAACAAGCGATTAACTCATTTGGAAATGAAACTTTATAAATATGACATAAAAGATTGCAGAAAATACCCATGAAAAGAATTAACGCTTTATATGGTACGCTACATGATTCTAGTAGGTTGTTCTTTCGTTAGAAAGAAAAAACTAAAAAACAAATATGGTCTCATCATTGGCATTTTTTGTAACTCCTTATTACAGTTATTTTCTATAGTTCTCTTTAAATTAATGAAGAGAGAGAGAGAGAGAGAGAGAGAGAGAGAGAGAGAGAGAGAGAGAGAGAGAGAGAGAGAGAGAGAGAGAGAGAGAGAGAGAGAGTGTGTCTGTTTTTATCTCTGTTTGTTTATGGCGTATAAGATAGGTATTCTTATTTGTCGTGAAGTTTTTTAGAAATGTTTAGTCTCAGTTACATGCAATATAAATGAAGCTTTATATCTTTGTTCAATATTAATTGTATTTCAGAACTCCAGAGTGTTATTTTCTAAGTATAAAACTCCATAAAACGTGAAAGGATTCTTTCATATGTGATAAAAAGGGAAACAAACAACTCATAAAGAAATATCTTTTCTCCTCAAGCGTGGTGCTATAATTTTGTAAGAGAAATGAGATATTTTTCATCACCTTATATCCGATACACTTTTTTTCGAAAATTAGGAGGAAAATGACATGCTAAGTTTAAGTTTATAAATATTAACCAGTGTACCGAAACTAAATTCAAGTCTGTTGTATTCTATTTACTTTAGATACAGAGGGTAATTTGTTATCTAAGGTGGTAGGATGAATATATCTGTCACTTAGATACGCTTTTGATGGTAATATGTGAATAGAGAATGATATCAACCTATGTGATATATTGACTTTCAGAAAAAATAGGTGATCAATTATTTTGTCGATTAATTTAAATATATTGCCGAGATAGATGTATATAAGTAATAGGCAAAAAAAAAAAAGATAATTCATATAATCTGCTTTGTTTTATTTTTCCCTTTTGTAGGATATTCAACTTATATTGGTTATAACAGTAACTAATTATATGTTAAAAGAAATAAATGCTCGGTAGCATTTTCTGGATTAAATAAAAATAAAAATGTAAAGAGTAGCGGCATCTTTGTTTTCTTCTGTAACAGTTAATCAGATCCTAATTAAATCCATTGATGCATATGCGCAGATGGATCAGGATCTAATTTGCCATGAAACACACTTACAAATATCATCGAGTTTTCTTCGGTGTGAGGATAAACAGTTTAGCATTTTTATTTATTTTGTGACCAAAAAAATACTCAAAATTTTTTTCAGATTAATTTGACATTTCTTAGAGTCATGAGGATTCAATGCGAAATAAACCATATGAGTAGTTTTAGTTTTTGCCTAAGAGATAATTTCATATCTCATATAAGCTAAAATTCACTATGTAAAGACTAACTATGGTTGTATAGTATGCATAGTTAAAGTTGAGTTATCCTGGAATTTTTTATATATATATATATATATATATATATATATATATATATATATATATATATATATATATATATATATATATATATATATATAATGAAAAACTTAAGACGGTACCAAAAGTAAAATTGCGAGAAATAATTTTTTTTTTAAAAGGCATGAATAGAGTGAAACACCAGTATGTGTAAGGGAAACGTAATTCAGGTGCTTTTGAGTAAAAGGTATGAGAGAAAATAGTAGATCTCATTTTGAAGTGTATTTGGTTGGTGATTTATATGATATTGATTAAAAATGATCGCATGAATTAGTTGCTTGATTGGATGAAATTTAACAGAGTAAGTCTTTCGAGTTTTTAATATGTTCGTCACCGGTATTTTGTATTGTATTTTGCTATATCATGTATTCTAAAAACTAGTAAATCTTCTTCATAATAGCAAATATGCCCTATATCATATTGTCTTCAACGTAAGAGATCAAGTAAATTTGTTTTTATGTTTGTATGAAATGAAAAGTTTTCTGTAAATGTTAATTGTTGAAGAAATTCCTTATTGAAGCGTTTAAAACTTTATCCAAGGAAGAATCCCTCTTCTCTCTAGACCACCTCCTTACTTACGATTAACCAATTGATTAAATACTTATGAACAGCATATCATCTTATACGATTGTATCACACCTTTAACCTGCATCTTATCCTTAATCAACTCTGGGTAATTACCTGCGAATTTATAGAGTTTTTTTCCTAATCATTATATAAAAAGCTTTGTAGGAGGGAAATTACCTAGAGTAATATCATCATATGTAACATTTGTTCTGGTAAAACTGACAAAAGAAAAGGAGGTGGAGGTAGAAGGGGAAAGGCTGGAAGGATTTTTCTTATGATTCCAAAACCTTTGAAACTGCTCCGGAATTTATATTTAAAAAATAAATACTTTAGGTACAGTAGGGGAAAATAAATAGCGATGCAATTATTATAAAACAACATTTGTATTCAAAAACCATTTTCTCAAGAAGATAAAGAGAGAGAGAGAGAGAGAGAGAGAGAGAGAGAGAGAGAGAGAGAGAGAGAGAGAGAGAGAGAGAGAGAGAGAGAGAGATATCCTATAAATTGTATGGTACATCAATAATCATACATACTAATGCTGGTAGTTTTATAATCATTGTCAATTCACTCCAAACTGAGTATGTTGGAAGGTAATTGTTCTTGAGAATAGGTTTTTAGATAATAGTTGGGTGAATGAGGATTTTTTGAAAACGTCAAGGAACAAATTCAATCAAAACCTTACTGACTGTGAATTCGCAGAAGGAAAGGCTTTGCCAACTTGTAAAATTTATGTGCCAAACGCTGCTGTTACAAGTGAGCTTGGCATTAATAAGAACTTGGCTGGTGGGGTCGGTAGGAAAC
>NC_090725.1:26102740-26105240 GCF_036898095.1 Palaemon carinicauda | reverse complement strand
ATATATATATATATATATATATATATATATATACATATATATATATATATATATATATATATATATATATATATATATATATACATATATATATATATATATATATATATATATATATATATATATATATATATATATATATATATATATATATATATATATATATATATATATATATATATTCCTATCTAAACGCAAAATATCTCTTATTATAATTTCAGATTAGAGAATTATTCCGAAAGAGGCAAGTAAAGAAATCATAAATTATATTTCCGCTACATTCTCATCTGAACTGTGAATCACCTTAAGAGGCTAGAAGTAGAAAGAGAATATAAAAGAGTAGTGTCAGGTGAAAAGAATCCTAACTGTGGAGCTCAGGGGAAATTTACTTTTATATCCGAAGGAGTAAGAAAGGGCAATGTGTCTGACACCAGGGAATGAAGATACTGCGACCAACTGTTGTTTCCTTTTATTTGACGTAACGTGAGAGAGAGAGAGAGAGAGAGAGAGAGAGAGAGAGAGAGAGAGAGAGAGAGAGAGAGCGTGGCCAACTTATTTTTCGGAGAATTTCAACGAAGATTTGGATTTTTTTCATCTTAGACAAGAATAAGGCTCATCTTACCATAATGTACAAAATTAGAAAGACGGCAACGTATACGAACACTTTTTTAATAAGTCTTAGCGCCTATTTAGAGTATCCAAGTTATTATGTTTTATGGCTGTGAAAATCATGGAATACTTTATCCATCTCAGTTACCATACAAACAACGCGTAATTATTGGATAAAATTATTTTCCGTGATCCAGAATAATATCATATTTATAGTAACACCCCGAAAGTCATTAGTGGGGACTGGATGACATGATAGCATAACATAGAATTCCAAATAAATTTAAAATTTCAAAGTGTCAACGGAAAACATTTCTGTTAACAAATACTTGTATTTTGGTAGGAAAATTTTTCATTAAATAAAGTCTAATTTTCCATGATACCTTTATAAACACCAGTATATAATAGAGCTAAGAGAATAATTTTTTAAAAATGCCTTAATTATGAAAATATTTAATAGTTGATAGTTAGGTAATTATGTAAAAAAAATCAGAGAGAACAATAGAAGGTTCAGTCTAGTAATCCAATCATATAAATGTCAAATAATGGGATCAAGGGTTTCCAACGGGGACACTAAATCATTTACAATACATAAACAAAGGAATTCTCAAGTAACCCGTGGGATCTAAGGCATTGGACAGGAATATATATATATATATATATATATATATATATATATATATATATATATATATATATATATATATATATATATATATATATATAATATATATATATATGTATATATATATATATATATATATATATATACATATATATATATATATATATATATATATATATATATATATATATATATATAGTAAAATACTACAATAATAAAGGAAAATTCTCCGTTTTTTAGTTATGAAACTTGTAAATATGATAAAATTTACCCAGTTAACGCAAAAGCTGATCGAGGTATCCAAACTTGTGTAAGATGTCTCTGAAGATTGTTTCTTGTCTCGTGAATAATTATTTCAGTTTGAAGGAAAGAGTATTGTTCCTCTCGTTTTCATGAGGGAGAGAGAGAGAGAGAGAGGAGAGAGAGAGAGAGAGAGAGAGAGAGAGAGAGAGAGAGAGAGAGAGAGAGAGAGAGAGAGAGAGAAGGGATGGGGTGGGCACAATATTCTATCTAATTTCTCTTTCTCTCATGTTTTTTTTTCTAGTTTTTATAGTTTATATAGAGATATTTATTTTAATGTTTTTTGTTCTTAAAATACCTTCTTTTTCTGTTTCCTTTCCTCACTGAGCATTTTACCCTCTGTAAAAATATACGTATGTAATATATATATATATATATATATATATATATATATATATATATATATATATATACTATATATATATAATATATATATAAAATATATATATATATATATATATATATATATATATATATATATATATATATATAAATCAAAACTAAACATATTTGATAAAAAAAAGCCGTGAAAAGCATATCAAGTTTGTCCCCCCCCCCCTCTCTCTCTCTCTCTCTCCTCATCTCTCTCTCTCTCTCTCTCTCTCTCTCTCCTCCCTCTCTCTCTCTCTCTCCCTTCTCTCTCTCTCTCTCTCCAAACAGTTTAAAAGTTCTTATGAAATTCAAACCAATTTTAATTTTCCAAGGATAGTTTGCTCATTGAATTTTTTGAATAGATTATTGTTGGTCATTGTATTTAAAATGTAACAAAATATTTCACTTGTATATTTTATCCTGGCTAAATATAAATAAAGTCTAATATATCTTTTGTGGACGTGAATTTTTCATTATTCTGAAATGGTATGAAATCCAATTACAAATTGACATGAAATGAACTGGTTTATCCATGTAATTCATGCATTTTTATATTACAACTAATGCTGAGGTTAGTAAAGAATTATTAAATGT
>NC_090725.1:26077740-26085240 GCF_036898095.1 Palaemon carinicauda | reverse complement strand
TTTAAATATCTAATTATTCTTAGTGTTACTATTATTATTATTATTATTATTATTATTATTATTAGTAGTAGTAGTAGTAGTAGTTGTAGTAGTAGTAGTAGTAGTAGTAGTAGTAGTAGTAGTAGTAGTAGTAGTAGTAGTAGCTGCATATCGAAAATTAATTCTATATCAACCCTTTAGAGGTAAAGGCAAAGGCAGTAAGTGCAAATTTAGTCTTGAAAAAGACTTCAAATGTTTTTTGAAACTACCTTTTTTTCTATAGTTATTATTGCCATATCTCTGAATACTGCAGATTTCAATAGGAGCTAAGGACCTTGTACTTTTTCTAATACTATTTTTTTTCGTATAGAAAATATTGGTAAAAATATCTATTACAAAAAAAAAATGCGTAGTTTCCACGTAGCTGCTGTCCTTATTATCAAACAAGTCAACTGAAGTTCATATCAAGAGGGTCTGGTAATTATTCCGAAGGTCTGGTCTGACAGCTGAAGCTGGTGAATTGGTGCTGGTTAATGACTTGCCTGGGATGAAGGTGTTGCTGGTCCCACTGTTGATTGCCCTATTTCAACATGAGAGAGCAATACACCAGCGGCTCTGTTATCAGACATGAAGGAGCTTTCCCAGGAAGTCAGTAAATGGAAGGTATAATTATAAATCGAGAAGATGAATCAGTTGATTTTCTCTTTGATCTATATTGTTGAGTACCATGCTACTATATCACCACTGATGAAAATATAATTCTACATTTCATAAAATACCAAAAAAAAAAAAAAAAAAACATGGGAAGGTTAATGCTACCACATATATAAAGAATTTGCCTCACTTTGCTGATATACGTTCTCATTCGAGAACTCTACAGAATAAATTGCACGAAGGACAAAATCCTCTTTGGCTTTCTAGATGCTCTATGGAAATCTTTGACAGAAAAGTTATTGCTCTTTATTTTGAATTATTTTCCCTAATGTTTTTACATATGAGAGCATTTCATTGATGATGGAAAGGATCTATATGGACCCATCGACTTCCCCCCAGTAACATCTTTGAAGCCGATACTTTTTAGGTGTTCAAAATTTGCACCAACCACATGAGCCCAGATATTCTTTTAAAAAGGAACTATAGGTCTAGCTTTTGTTCATAAACTTAATTATAATTCTAGACGAATGTTTTTTTTTTTTTTATGAAGAGAAGCTGGCAGTTTATGTTCAGCACAACAAGAATGTACAGCAGATGTTCCTGGAATACAGCTGTTTGAACTTGACCTTTTAACATAGCTAACATCGAAACTTCTCCTTATTATCTTGGTTAAATCTGTCTTTAGAGAGTCAGAGAACTACATTCTTTGTCTGAAAGAAAACAGTAAATGTCCGGTTAAATAAATAGAGCCAACATGAGGGACTTCTTCAGGTCGGTCAAATCACACTGCACCATGTAAAATGCAAGTAGAAAAGAACTAGACAAAATCCAAAAGGGTGTTTATTAAGAACAATGTTCATTGCACCAAAAAAGTAGATGTCTCCTGTGGCCATATTGTTCAACATGTAAAGATCATCAGTATTGCCCCGAAGGCAATGGACCGAGAATTTTCGAAGTTCTCCTAACCCAAGAAAAGACACCTGCAATACAAAGCGGGAAGAGTTTTTTTTTTTATTTTTTTTAAATTTTTTTTTTTTTTTGCCCGTCAGCAAACGTCATGAACCTCTCTGTAAAAAGTCACAAAACCCTGATGAGGACATGAATGATAAGTGAGCAGAGAGCTTTCCTCACCTAGCAAGCATCACAGTCAACCACAGCCAGGGAAATTACCCAGTTGACTCTTATGATATGATACTAGGTAGCACAACACTACATAATATACCACCATACCTAAGGGAGAACGGGCAGAAAACTCTCCCGTGTAAAGCTTACTACATTAAATATTCTTAATTTGAGATTTAGATTACTCAGTTTGATAACAAAGAATGAACGTCCTTGAAACGGTAAAGTTCGTTTTTTATTATTGTTTACGATATTTTTGTCAATTGAAGTAAATGAATTTCAAAATATCACGACCTTGCTTACAAAAGCACGCGGTATTTATGGAAACTGGAAACAAATAAGTTTTCCATAATTGTGATATACACAAATAATCTATTATTATTATTATTATTATTATTATTATTATTATTATTATTATTATTATTATTATTATTATTATTATTATTATTATTATTATTATTATTATTATTACTGTCGTGATATTCATTGATTTTTTGGTTAGAATTTGTAAAATCTATTATAATTCATCTAATGATTTAAATTTGGCTATGTCCGTAGCAGTATTCCTGGAATTACGAATAATGAATTCAAGTTGAAAGTGAATTACCGAAGCTCATTGTTTTTCTCACCCACAGATTTTTCAGATTTTCTCCTCATCTTAAAGGGGATTATATTTGCTTGACAGAGCAGAGTTTATCAGGAGCTGGGGAATTAACACTGGTTATTGAATTATACGTCTAGTCTATTCATGTAATTAATTTTTTTATTTGAAATTTAAATTTATTTTTTAAATCATCTTTCAAGATTTCTTGAGCCCTATTAAAGTTTCCTTACGTTCAATATTACATCCTGCATATTTTTTTCTTTAATCTGATTCAACTGCTTCAAATTACTTTCTTATAATTTTTTCAAATCTATAAGTTATAAGTTAAAGCCTTTTTAGGCAATTCCATTATGATGTGAGTAATGGATATATATATATATATATATATATATATATATATATATATATATATATATATATATATATATATATATATATATATATATATATATATATATATATATATGTATATATATATATATAAATATATATATATATATATATATATATATATATATATATATATATATATATATATATATATATATATATATATATATATTTATATATGCTTGTGTCATTTTATCAGTAAGTATTAGTGTAAACTCCTTACGAGTGTAAAAATAAATGTGCGGGTATATATCTGGGTATGTGTAGATATTAAGATAAATATATATATATATATATATATATATATATATATATATATATATATATATATATATATATATATATATATATATATATATATATATATATACATATTATATGTATGTGCATCAATTATCTCACATTTGTTTCTTCAGATAGAATAAATTCCCTAATAACTTGAATAACCTAATTTCCTTCAATGCTCATATTTTCTTAAACTATCTTTTCCTGTTACTCTAACCAATCTTTTCAATGTTATTATCAATTATCATAATTGTAGAGAATGGAATAATACAGAGTTTCGTTTTCTTAAAAAGCATCAGCCCCCATCCCTTTTTGAAGGCTTTTCCTTTGTCCGAACACTTCAATCAATAAAAGTTTAGCCAGGCCGTGTGGCGAGTTAGTTAAAGGGGCTTATGATGTTCCATCTGGCAGACTCTTACTCAGCAGATATGAGCCCAGACAAGACGTATGTTGAGATCCTGATTTACTGATTCAACAATTCCATCGGTTTGACCAAATCTGAAAACAATTTTGGAAGGTATGTTCGTCATGTCATGGAATTTAGTAAAAAAAGAGAAAAAAAAAACCTTGAAATTATGATGTCTTTGCAAGAATGGAATAATGGATATCTAATATTGCTAACTTTCACTTTTACTTTATAATATAATGATTACCAGACTTTAGCTATTTAATATATATATATATATATATATATATATATATATATATATATATATATATATATATATATATATACATATATACATATATATATATATATATATATATATATATATATATATATATATATATATATATGTATATACTGTATATATAGATATATATATATATATATATATATATATATATATATATATATATTATATATATATATATATATATATATATATATATATATATATATATATATATATATGTATACATTATATATATATATATATATATATATATATATATATATATATATATATATATATATATATATGTATATATATATATATATATATATATATATATATATATATATATATATATATATATATATATATATATATATATACATATATATATATATATATATATACAGGAAGGTTGGGGCATCTGGAACGCCGTAGATTTAATATAAATAGGATGGAGAAAAGCCAGCGTAGCATCATACATTTATTTTCCGAATTTTCGAGACTTTGGGTCTCATCATCAGGGCTGTAAAATATACAAAATAAACAAATTAAAAAAGACTCAGTATTAATGTTGATATAAATAGAACAACATAAAAGTTAAATCATTTAAAAAATTGAACTAATAAAAAATATATATATATGAAATTAAAAAGTGAAGAATGCTCAAGTTAGTACTTATCTCTATGGAGCTAAAAAACCGAGTGACGTGTTCTGGTTTGGAAAGGAGGACGTCAACTATGTTATATATAGAGCTGTGGAAGAAGTCTGACCATTTAATGAAGGCACAAGCTGTTTGATTGTCAACGACTCCAAAACAGAGAGAGAATAGTCATTGGGCGCTTGGGTGACAATGCGAAAATCCTTATATGAGAATGCTGTTTTACATTTGTTACAATGTTCTCGTATGTTAGAAAATTCTTTGGTTTTTAAAGTACATCCCGTACGGTGACTGACTCCGAGATGAGAGTCGATTCTGACTTTGAGCAATCTCTTGGTGGCCCCCACGTATTTCCCGATCTTACATTTCGGGCAAGTAAAGCAATATACCACCAAAGAGCGCATCAAAGCCGGAAGTTTATTTTTGTGGGAGAACAATTCGTATCCTCCAGCCTTATTCTTCAAATATGTAAATAACTTTTTAAATGATAAATTTCAACCACGTCAACTTGTACCGAACGTGCCTAAATTATTAATGTATGCCTCTATACCTCTAATTCGGTCTAACACATTTAAGGTGCAAATACAGAGTCATTCAGAAAACTTTTCCGGCTGTGAACTTTAAGTTGATAGAAAAAAATCCTAAAACCCTGGGTTCTTTGTTCTCCCACAAAAATAAACTTCCGGCTTTGATGCGCTCTTTGGTGGTATATTGCTTTACTTGCCCGAAATGTAAGATCGGGAAATACGTGGGGGGCCACCAAGAGATTGCTCAAAGTCAGAATCGATTCTCATCTTGGAGTCAGTCACCGTACGGGATGTACTTTAAAAACCAAAGAATTTTCTAACATACGAGAACATTGTAACAAATGTAAAACAGCATTCTCATATAAGGATTTTCGCATTGTCACCCAAGCGCCCAATGACTATTTTCTCTCTGTTTTGGAGTCGTTGACAATCAAACAGCTTGTGCCTTCATTAAATGGTCAGACTTCTTCCACAGTTCTATATATAACATAGTTGACGTCCTCCTTTCCAAACCAGAACACGTCACTCGGTTTTCTAGCTCCATAGAGATAGGTACTAACTTGAGCATTCTTCACTTTTTAATTTTATATATATATTTTTTATTAGTTCAATTTTTTAAATGATTTAACTTTTATGTTGTTCTATTTATATTAACATTAATACTGAGTCTTTTTTAATTTGTATATTTTGTATATTTTACAGCCCTGATGATGAGATCCAAAGTCTCGAAAATTCGGAAAATAAATGTATGATGCTACGCTGGCTTTTCTCCATCCTATTTATATATTATATATATATATATATATATATATATATATATATATATATATATATATATATATATAATATATATATATATATATATATATATATATATATATATATATATATATATATTTATATATATACATATATATATATATATATATATATATATATGTATATATATAAATATACATATATATATATAATATATATATATATATATATATATATATATATATATATCTATAATATATATCTATAATATATATATATATATATATATATATGTGTGTGTGTGTGTATATATATATATACATATATAGATATTTAGATATATATATATATATATATATATATATATATATATATATATATATATATATATCTTTATATATGTACATATATATATATATAATATATATATATATATATATATATATATATATATGTATATATATATATTTGTATATATATATGTATATATATATATATGTATATATATATATATATATATATATGTATATATATATGTAAGTTATATATATATATATAGTATAGATATATATATATATATATATATATATATATGTATATATATATATATGTATATATATATATATGTATATATATATATATATGTATATATATATATATATATATATATATATATATATATATATATATGTATATATATATATATATATATATATATATATGTATATATGTATATATATATATATATATATATATATATATATATATGTATATATATATGTATATATATATGTATATATATATATATATATATATATATATATATATATATGTATATATATATATATATATGTATATGTATATATATAATATATATATATATATATATATGTATATATATATATATGTATATATATGTATATATATGTATATATATATATATATATATATAATATATATATATATATATATAAATATATATATATATATATATATTGGCAATATCATGGACACTATAGACCTGAACATAAGTTTGACAGTGAAAAATTATTCAAGAAATTTCTCTCAATTGAGTATCCCTATGGATATATTATTTCGTTGCTACTTTTTATGATTAAGGTGATTAGTATTAAATCTTACACTAAATACAGAAATCCTCTATTTCCAATGTGAAAAATATGGGAATGACTGATTTCTCTAATATTCTATGATAACTTTTGATGTCTATTAAGAAATTGGGTCAAAGATTTCCAGGCTTATTAATGGGACATTAGAATTATTCCAGAGATTTTAAGGCGAAGCACGGACTGTGTAGGATGAGTAAAAACAAAGAAACCTTTGTTTTTAGGGAGACAATTAAATTAAGAAAAAAAAATCAATGCTTTATCACTGACTTTGGAAAGTCTACATTCAGGATTTATATGTGGTTTTGGTTGATTCATTTATTGGCTTCATCCAGAAAGTCAATGGCTGGTAGAATATGAGCACTATAGATTTGCTTGTATAATGATAGATGATTATAGTAGACGATAGTATGTTAAATTAACCATACTTAAAAGAATATTCCTACATATCAAAATATGATTAGAGAGAGAGAGAGAGAGAGAGATAGAGAGAGAGAGAGAGAGAGAGAGAGAGAGAGAGAGAGAGAGAGAGAGAGAGAGAGAGAATTATGACTTCCTAAAATTCAAGTTTTGCTTCAACGTTAACAGATGTTCTGTACTTTGTCCATAGCATGCGGTTTACTATTAGTGAATTGCAGATCACGATTCCACTGCAGGGCATTAAAACTCTGGATTCTGGCTCAGGTGCATATCATTGCTACTTTTGAATACTCTCTGG
>NC_090725.1:26062740-26065240 GCF_036898095.1 Palaemon carinicauda | reverse complement strand
GAAACTCTTCTAAGTCTTTCCACTTCACAAATCTTTTTAAGTCTTCTCACAAAGCAATAGAAAGAAAAGACACGAAAGCTGAGATTTTAATACTTATTACGTCGACAGAAAGACTCGTGAAAAGGAAACGAAGAATTAACATCACTGTAAGGCGCACTTACTAAGATGAATACATACCCAGGTCTAAGAAACTTTCATGAATAAATGAATATACGTGGCTATTCAAGGCGTTTTAATTTTCAGTGTTTTTATAATGGAGAATATTGTTCAAAGTGTCTCTATTGTTTCATAATCCATCATTTCTGCTGTGAGCTAGGTAGTGTGTGGTTATCCTTGCCGGGTCCTTTCGGTTTGAGTGCCTATCGAATTTTAATGTTTTTTTTATTCCAATATATGTATTTTGATGTGGAAAACCCAAAAAATGATAACCATTTTGTGGAGAAATTATTTATTAACACTTAAATTGGCTTATATCAATCAATATCTTAATGAAATGCTGCGATTTCTCTGTGCGCTTTCTCCACGCAAACTCACATAGATATGAATCTATCATTTGTCGATGAGTACCTCCCTGACGTTTTTTTTTCATTTTTAAGCTATGCCATAGGCTCTCAATCGTTTGAGTGTGTGCACCTGTTGTAGGATCCACGAAATTTTCACTATGGTTTACAGTGAGACGTTGGAAATTATACCCTTTCAGTTGTTCAATTCCACTGTACGCTTTCCATTGATCGCTTATTATGGTTGTACCAGGGTAGATGTTCTTTTTAATGCATTCAGTCAGGGTTGAGGCATTTCTGTTTTCAACAGCGTACAAAAATACTTCCTTTGTTTCTCTGCAGATTCCTCCGAAGACCCATTGTTCCGGCAATTCTCTTCCCCTGTTATATTTCCGTTTGCTGTAGTCCGTTTCGTCTATTTCCACAGTTTTGTTTTCTCCGCCAATAATTATTGGGTCTTTCAGTATTGTTTCTGCACAAACCTGAAATAGAAAAACAAGAATAGGTTAGGTTAGGTTAGGTTAGGTTAGGTTAAGTTTAGGTTAGGTTAGGTTAGGTTAGGTTAGGTTCCGATACACTAACTTACCTCTCTAAGATAATTGTTGAAATCCACTGCTGTGTCCTTGCTAATTCCAAGTTCTTCAATGCAAAAATCTATTGTTGTGTACTCCTTAGACCATGAATATATGAAAATAATTATTTTCTTCAGTGGTAACGTTGAACCCTCCAACCATGTATCTTTGCGAACTGAAAGGCGTTCTTGACCGCATGCCGATTTACTACATCGCCATACAACATTTCCAGCACATTCTTTAAATACCATATCATGCTTCCTTCTGCACTTCTTATTTGCTGGTATAATTTTGTTCTCCTAGAAAAATTTGACTGCATCCTATTCTGTTTTGATGTTTTCAAATAACCACTCTAAATTATACTTCATAGTCAACACTGATTTCTGAAACAAAAATACAACATAAACACATAAGTATTGGTTTCTCCACAAAATGGTTATCATTTTAGGGTTTTCCACATCAAAATACATACTTTGGAATAAAAAAAAACATTTAAATTCGATAGGCACTCAAACCGAAAAGATCCTTCTTGCCTTTCACGCGTATTAGCAATGTGTCATCAGAGAAGTCTTACAAAAAAAATTATAAATAAACCATTGTTGAGTCAAGTAGAGCAAACCATTACTAGCCAGTACAAAAACATTTACCAGCATGAAATGCTTTCATGTACAGAAAAATCTTTTCTCTCTATCCCCACAAAATCTTAAAAAGTTACTCCAATTCATTTCACTACTCGACTATCTTCTTTCTTTCCCTCCCGACCCTATTCCTACTGTCTTTCCTCTACAAAACCATCAAATCCTGATCAAGAAGATCCTTTAGGGAACACAATTTTTACTGATAGATTTTAAAATCTCTAAAAATTCGTTTATAATTTATTTATTAACAAAGATTAAATATCATTTCAATATTATGATGTGGTAACATCGCCAAATATTTTATAATAAGCCATAATCTCCATCTTCAACCAATTCAACGTAAAACGTCACTCAATTAGTAACCACCATAAAGCAACTGTTGTTAAATATCAATCATTTTTTTTATTACCTTTTTATTTACTTAGGTATACAACCACCTAATTAGCGACAATTCGTTCAATCGGTCTACCTTTCACTTCAACTACTGTTTAAAGGTAAGTAAGCATTAACGATTTTTACCCTGCTCCTCATTTCTTAATCTTAGTTCAAATTGTAAACATAGTATCCAAAGGTTTCATTTATTTTATTTGATTTGTTCGTCCTTTATTCTCCTGTTCTCCCCTAACAACGGAATTGCTCCACTTTGTTCTGGGTGTTTAACAAATGTTTTTGAATATTTCCACATTTGTTGGCTCCAACTCTCTCTCAACGTTTTATTTACTATTTCTTTAATTGAAATGAATGTCTTCTAAACGTTCACTTTGGTAAAGAATGGCCTTCCAGTTAAAAT
>NC_090725.1:26030240-26045240 GCF_036898095.1 Palaemon carinicauda | reverse complement strand
TCATCACAGTTAACTGTGAATACGATAGTCGAAAATTTGTGTAGTCCATAAAGGATAACGCTTTAGTGCTTTCTCTTCTTCAGTTATAACAAACCAATGCCGTTATTGGAAACGAATTAGAACCAAGTGGAGCTGAGACAGAGAATGCCGCTCAATACAACTGCTTGTTCCAATCATCATAAAATAAACCACAGTATTCTCTTTAACCGTGCCTCTGGACCCTGCTCCAATACATGAAAGTTTCACATCTTCCAAGTCTCATATCTCTCTCTCTCTCTCTCTCTCTCTCTCTCTCTCTCTCTCTCTCTCTCTCTCTCTCTCTCTCTCTCTCTCTCTCTCTCTCATTGCATATTTTGAATATTTAGATCAATCTCTGTTTATTTTAATTATAGAAAGCTATACCCTGATTATATAAACATTTATGAATAGTTCAAAAACATCCATAAATATACAAACACACACACACACACACACACACACACACACACACACACATATATATATATATATATATATATATATATATATATATATATATATATATATATATATATATATATATATATATATAAATCATTAGTCACATTTAGTCCATTGCGCGACAAAGGCCTCAGATATGTCAGTTTATTGTCTTTATATATAATTGCACATCTTTAAGAGAAATCCTCTAATTAGTATTTTATTATGACACCATATCCTATTTGCCTAATCAGATGTAATTTCATAAAAATAAATATACATAAATTCTTACAGCTTCTTGCCCCCATAGCAATACCTTTGCGATTGAATTACGTACTATAATTGTCAATAAATTGAAGATACTATATTCAATGACCATTCCCAGACATGATTATGGATATCTGCTATTTATATTCAATTAATGTCATAAGTATTCAATTCCATATATTCATCATTATACAAGAGCGCTTTATACGCATGATTGATTTTGAATTAACAAAAAGAGCCTTAAGTTTAAATATTTATGATATGATAAAGTACATGGTGTTTGAAGGCAGGAATATCTGAAAAAAAAAGAAATTATGATAAAAGGAATATCGAACAGGCAAAGGTCTTTTTTTCTATATATGTGTTTTAATAATCGGGAAAAAAAGGTATATAAAGTTGAAAGAGATTAAAAGTTATCATGGAAATAAAAAAGATGATCTCGCCATGATTGGGGGATAGTTTTGATATTCCTGAAGTGTTAGATGTTGAATAATATTAACTATTTAGATGTTTTGAATTTTCTTCTTATATGTTCTATAAAATAACCAAACCTTAACTGGTTTTATTTTGTTCCTATGATGGAAATTGCAGGTTTCATGTTTAGGTTTAGAAGCTTTGGGAACAATATAATACAGATGGAGGAAAAGAATTACAATTGTCTTCTATTTACCAGTCAATTAAATTGTTAACCCTCATTGGAACCTTGGTGATAAAAGCAGCTTGTCCACGACTGTTTATTTACTCTTTTCCTCTCACAAGTACGAAAAACATGTAAATCTGGATGCGACTTTGGACTGCAAAAAGGCTTAATGTTAATGTTAATTTATCAAAATGGAAATCTGAACACTTTCGACATCCATTTTTGATGGATAATCCATATAACACGCCTTCAAAAGGAATATTTATATTTATCCTTTAGACTGTTTAGTGAGTAGGATCAAGTTTTGATATAAAATAGAATTTATTCTAATAAAAAAGCAGGACCCAAAGTGAGGCGAAAAAAAAAAATCTTGGGGATATTTCTTTCAGATGAAAAAGTGGTACTCGGAGTAAAAATAGTTTATGTAGAAGCTATAATGGAAGTTCCCCGTACCTGCTAAATCTAAAGAAGAAATTATAAATCAAACATACACATACTATATATATATATATATATATATATATATATATATATATATATATATATATATATATATATATATATATATATATACTTATATATACAGTATATACATATTATAATTCTTTGGTCAAGGATTCATATGCTTTCAGTTTATTCATAAGATGGATACCATCCCTGTTTCTTATGGTCATTACAAATTCATACACCAAGAAAGACCCATGTTTTATAATAGTATTTTCTTATTTATTAGATAAAAAAAATATGAATTTATGAGCAGATGGAGTGCAATATGTAATTAAATTTTCTGTTAAAATTCCGACGACCTTTGTGAAATTTTAACCAGGTAAATACAATCTTTATTTACATTTTTCAGTAAAGTTAAATATATTTTGACCTAGGAAATAAGTTTTGTTTATTCTGGGGATGAAACATTTTTGCTCCTTCCTAAATTAAAAAGACGTTGGTAGCACATATGACAAGTAAGCTCTCTGAAAAGGGGAACGTCAAGGAAATATGAGCGTGTCACACGAATTTTATGTCTGTATACACTGAAAAATTTATACACACACTTCAACAGACATGCACAGAAGCATATATATATATATATATATATATATATATATATATATATATATATATATATATATATATATATATATATATATGTATACATATGTATATATATATATATATATATATATATATATATATATATATATATATTATGTATGTAAATATATATATATATATATATATATATATATATATATATATATATATATATATATATATGTATATATATATATATATATATATATATATATATATATATATATATATATATATATATATTTACATACATAATATATATATATATATATATATATATATATATATATATATGAATATATATATATATACATATGTATATATATATATACATACATAATATATATATATATATATATATATATGAATATATATATATATACATATATATATATATATATATATATATATATATATATATATATATTTATATATATATATATATATGTATGTATATATATATATATATATATATATATATATATATATATATATATATATATATATATATATATATATATGTATATATATACATATATATAAATACATATATATATATATACATATATATAAATATATATACATATATATATATATATATATACATTTATATATCTGTATATATATATATATATATATATATATATATGTATATATATATATATATATATATATATATATATATATATATATATATATATATATATATATATATATATATATATATATATACTTGTGGTGGGGGGATTTGTGTTGGTATTTCTGTGGTATAGCAATTAGAGAAAAGGATAAATAAATTAATTAGTCTTATTATTAACATCGTGGGATTTGCAATGAGAATAAATTAGCAAAAATAGCGTATTTCATTAGGGAAAGGAAAATCCTTCAGCCCTCCGTATCATAATGATTCCAGGTAATTCAGATCTATAATAAAGGATAATACAGGATTAATGGAAAACAGGTCAGAGGGTGGGATTTTGATTGTGACTTGTGATACAAGAAATTTAGAAGGATTCGACAATGTTCCTTTGGTAAAGTAATTAAACGGGATTATTGTACTCGTCTTTGAGTAGCCGGTTTTATGACTTAATCCTAGTTAGTTGGAGAACAAGATATATTAATAGATCACATAGAGACGGTCAATCTATGCTTCTTATTTGAGAGAAAGGGATTTAGATTTTGGGCTGACTTAAATCAAGTTACCTTCTTAGCACTATATACAAATATATGTTTTATCAATATCATATCCAGGGCTGTTCTCTATTAACATACATTTCAAAGTATAACTATGTATAAGTACATTATTAGAGGTATGGCATATAAAACAATCCTTGTGTGACGGCGCCGAGTAAGGGTGTGAACTCAAAGGCAGATTGGAAACGACTGAGTTATATTATTGTGGAACACTCTCCTTATATACAAAACCTCAAGGCAACAGGACATAACAAGTTCATAAGACAGACAATATTACAGAGGAAAAACCAGACATGAATTTTCATGTTCGTTTTAGTGAGAGGGAAGAGCGAAGATACAAGCATAATAAATACAAAAGGAATTATGTACAATTGTGTGAAACACAGTTGGTACATGGCTCCCCCCCTAAAAATGACATACTGTACATGTTAAATAGGCCGCCCTGATCTAGAGAGGCGAACTGTAGGCGGGTCATCTGGCAGAAGATAAGCAGGTTTTAGACGATCAATGGAGACCCAGTCTTCTTTGCCCCGAATGTTTAGGAAGAATGTTTTCGGACAGCGTCGGATCACAAGGAAAGGGCCCGTGTAAGGGGGCGTTAGTGGTGGCTTGCTGGTGTCTTTGCGCAGGAAGACGTGCGTTGCAGAGTGCAAGTCCGTTGGTATGTGATGCTTCGCTGGGGGCTTGTAAGTCTGGCGGCACAGAGTGAATTTTCGCACGACGTGACTCTCCATCGATTAGTCAACTCCTATTCTTCTTCCTCGACACCTATGGCCACCTTCTCACATCGTACTAGGAAGTTGTTTGTCCAGAACTTCTTCAAACGCTCACGGTTACCCCTAAATATGGTATTCATAACAATATCATGACAGCAGGGGTCCCAGTGTTAACCAGATTCAGACATCTGACACGTGATAGTTATATATATGTATATATATATTTATATATATATATATATATATATATATATATATATATATATATATATATATATATATATATATATATATATATATATTTATATATATATATATATATATATATATATATATATATATATATATATATATGTATATACATATGTACATATATATATATATATATATATATATATATATATATATATATATATATATGTATATATATATATATATATATATATATATATATATCTATATATATATATATATATATATATATATATATATATACATATATATATATACATACATATATATATATATATATATATATATATATATATATATATATATATATATATATATAATATGTATATATATATGTATATATATATATATATATATATATATATATATATATATATATATATATATATATATATATATATATATATATATATATATATATATATATATATATATGTATATATACATATATATATATATAGTATATATAAATATATATATATATATATATATATATGTATATATATATATATATATATATATATATATATATATATATATATATGTATATTTATATATATATACGTATATATATATATATATATATATATATATATATATATATATATATATATGTATACATATATATATATATATGTATACATATATATATATATATATATATATATATATATATATATATATATATATATATATATATATATATATATATATATATATAACTGTATATATATATATATATATATATATATATATATATATATATATATATATATATATATATATATATATATATATATATTATATATATATATATATATATATATATATATATATATATATATATTATATATGTATATATATATATATATGTATATATATATATATATATATATATATATATATATATATATATATGTATATATATATATATATATATATATAATCTATATTTACATATATATATATATATATATATATATATATATATATATATATATATATATATATATATATATATATATATATACATATATATATATATATATATGTATATATATATATATATATATATATATATATATATATATATATATATATATATATATATATATATATATATATATATATTTATATATATATATATATATATATATATATATATATATATATATATATATATATATATATATATACTTGTGGTGGGGGGGATTTGTGTTGGTATTTCTGTGTTATAGCAATTAGAAAAAAAGGATAAATAAATTAATTAGTCTTATTATTAACATCGTGGGATTTGCAATGAGAATAAATTAGCAAAAATAGCGTATTTCATTAGGGAAAGGAAAATCCTTCAGCCCTCCGTATCATAATGATTCCAGGTAATTCAGATCTTAGAATAAAGGATAATACAGGATTAATGGAAAACAGGTCAGAGGGTGGGATTTTGATTGTGACTTGCGATACAAGAAATTTAGAAGGATTCGACAATGTTCCTTTGGTAAAGTAATTAAACGGGATTATTGTACTCGTCTTTGAGTAGCCGGTTCTATGACTTAATCCTAGTTAGTTGGAGAACAAGATATATTAATAGATCACATAGAGACGGTCAATCTATGCTTCTTGTTTGAGAGAAAGGGATTTAGATTTTGGGCTGACTTAAATCAAGTTACCTTCTCAGCACTATATACAAATATATGTTTTATCAATATCATATCCTGGGCTGTTCTCTATTAACATACATTTCAAATTATAACTATGTATAAGTACATTATTAGAGGTATGGCATATAAAACAATCCTTTTGTGACGGCGCCGAGTAAGTGTTTGAACTCAAAGGCAGATTGGAAACGACTGAGTTATATTACTGTGGAACACTCTCCTTATATACAAAACCTCAAGGCAACAGGACATAACAAGTTCACAAGACAGACAATATTACAGAGGAAGAACCAGACATGAATTTTCATGTTCGTTTTAGTGAGAGGGAAGAGCGAAGATACAAGCATAATAAATATAAAAGGAATTATGTACAATTTTGTTAAACACGGTTGGTACATGGCTCCCCCCCCCCCCTGAAAATGACATACTGTACATGTTAAATAGGCCGCCCTGATCTAGAGAGGCGAACTGTAGGCGGGTCACCTGGCAGAAGATAAGCAGGTTTTAGACGATCATTGGAGACCTAATCTTCTTTGCCCCGAATGTTTAGGAAGAATGTTTTCGGACAGTGTCGGATCACAAGGAAAGGGCCCGTGTAAGGGGGCGTTAGTGGTGGCTTGCTGGTGTCTTTGCGCAGGAAGACGTGCGTTGCAGAGTGCAAGTCCGTTGGTATGTGATGCTTCGCTGGGGGCTTGTAAGTCTGGGGGCACGGAGTAAATTTTCCCACGACGTGACGTATGCGCTGGAGATCGTCGGAGGAGGTTGTAGAAGGAAAAAATCCAGCAGGGACGACCAACGGTTCGCCCTACACCATTTCGGCTGCCGAGACGTCGAGGGCGTCTTTAGGAGTGGTCCTTAGTCCAAAGAGGACCCAGGGAAGCTGAGTAAACCAGTTGCAATCCTTGCAGCGGGACATCAAAGCTGCTTTGAGGGTGCGATGAAAACGTTCAACCATTCCATTGGCAGCGGGGTTGTAGGCCGTTGTCCGATGTAGGGTGATGCCCAGGAGATTCGCTAATGACATCCACAATTGAGAGGTGAAAGTGGTTCCCCTGTCAGAAGTAATATGCTCAGGGATCCCGAATCTTGAAATCCATCCAGAGAGTAAGGCAGATGTACATGAGGCGGACGTTGCAGTTTCCATGGGAATGGCTTGAGGCCAACGAGTGGAGCGGTGGATGACGGTAAACAGGTAACGATGTCCCTGTGATGTGGGTAGGGGACCTACAACGTCGACGTGAATGTGTGCGAAACGACGCTGAGGTTGAGGAAAGGTGCCCACTCCTGAATCCGTGTGTCGATGTACTTTGGAAGTTTGGCAAGAAGTACAGGTGCGGACCCAATCCTTAGCATCCTTAGAAATGCCGTGCCAAATGAACTTTGCCTTCAGCAGCTGTGCATTAGAACGGCACGAGGGATGTGAAAGGCCGTGGATGAAATCAAACACCTGTCGGCGCATGGGAGCAGGAATCCAATGTCGCGGTCTACCAGTACTGACGTCACAGAGGAGGGTGGCGTTGGAGTCTTCGAGGGGAAAATCTTCCCAACGGAGGGACGTGCAAGATGTCTTACAAGCTTGATACTTTGGATCATGTCGTTGGGCTTCAGCCAGGGTGTTGTAATCCAATCCCAGTTGAACGGCAGCCAACGTGTTTCTTGACAGGGCATCGGCAACGGGATTCATTTTCCCAGGGACGTATTGGAGGGTGCAATTGTATTCAGCCACGGCGGAGAGATGTTGGCGTTGAAGGGCGGACCAGGCATCAGACTGTCGAGGGAAGTCATGCACCAGAGGCATGTGGTCTGTACAAATGACGAAGGGCGTACCTTCTAAGAAATGGCGAAAGTGACGGACAGCCAAGTGCACCGCCAGCAATTCTCGATCGAAGGTAGAATAACCCGATTCTGCCTTGGACATTTTTCTGCTGAAGAAGGCCAATGGACGGGGCGAGCCTTTGACCACCTGCTCGAGTACTGCACCAATAGCGACGTCGCTGGCATCGGTGGAGAGAAGGAGAGGGGCGTGTGGGATAGGAAAAGTGAGAGCCGTAGCAGTTGATAGGGCCTTCTTTGCATTGCAGGAGGCTGCTTCTTGAAGGGGACCCCACTTCAGGTCCTTTGGCTTGCCCTTGAGGGAGGCGTAGAGGGGTGCAAGAGTGGCGGCAATGGCTGGCAGAAAACGGTGATAATAGTTGATCATGCCCAAGAATTCTTGCAGAGCTTTGACGGTCGAGGGCGCGGGGAAGTTCTGAAAGGCTGCTACCTTCTCAGGGAGGGGATGAACTCCTTCAGGAGTGATACGGTGCCCTAAGAACGACACTTCGTTGGCGCCAAAGGTACACTTGCCGTACCGGACTACAAGGCCGTTTTGTTGCAGGCGGTCGAGCACGATGCGTAGGTGACGGAGGTGTTCCTCTTTTGAGGAGGAGAACACAAGTATGTCGTCCACATAACATACACAGAAAGGGAGGTCCCCTAAGATGCCATCCATGAGACGTTGAAACGTTGCCCCAGCATTACGAAGGCCAAAACAGGAGTAATTGAAGGTGTATGTACCAAACGGAGTGGTGATGGCGGTCTTGGGAATGTCTTCTGGGTTCATAGGCACCTGATAATACCCCTTCAGGAGGTCGAGCGTAGAGAAAACCTTCGCTTTGTGCATGTAGGAGGTCACATCGTCAATGTTTGTGAGGAGGTAGTGATCCGGTTCTGTTTGCATGTTCAGGCGCCTATAATCCCCGCACGGACGGAGGGAGCCGTCTTTCTTCAGAACGATGTGTAAGGGTGACGACCATGGGCTGGAGGCCTTTTGGCAAAGGCCCATTTCCTCCATTTCGGCGAACGTCTGTTAGACGGCTGACAATCGTTCCGGTGCCAGACGTCTGAATTTTGCGAAGACTGGGGGTCCCGTCGTCTTGATATGGTGATAAATACCGTGCTTGGCAGGAACCGTGGGCGTTTGGCGAAGTTCTGGACGGAAAACTTCCGGGTACGACGTGAGGAGGTGGGCGTAGGCATCCGTGGGTGCGCTGATGTGGAGAGCGAGGTTAAAGGGGGCGGGTTGAAGAGGTGTCGACAAGTACGAGTCTACGTTGACCAATCGTCGGTGGGCGACATCGACCAGAAGGTGGAAATGAGAGAGGAAATCCGCACCGAGGATTGGCATTGTGACGTCAGCAACGAGAAACTTCCAATTGAATTTACCGTTTCCGAACGATAATGTTAGGTTCTCGTAACCGTAGGTGGGTATCGCAGATCCGTTGGCAGCTACCAAGTCGACGTCGGCAGATGTAGACAGACTACGTCGTGCCTTGAAGAGTTTCCTTGGCTAAAGAGAACGACAAGCACCCGTGTCTATCAAAAATCGCACGCCCGTTCCTGCATCCTGTAAAAAGAAAAGATTAGAAACATGGGAGGCCACCGCCACAAGCGATGGCCTACTTACACGTTTTTTGGCCACTGACAATCCTTGGCACATTTCTTCGCGGTTGCCCCGAATCTGAAGTGGTAGTAGCAAAACTGCGGCGGATGGGAGGTAGTAAGTGGCTGTAGAAGTCGTTCGTTGGGGCGCGAGCGATTGGTGGGTGGTGGGCGGCTTTGTCGCCGCTTCAGCACGTCACGGGGTAGGCGTGTATTTCCTACGGCATTCATGTCAGCTTCGGTTGACGTTGAATAGGCATCTTCGTCGTCAGGGGTGGAGGCGTTGATGGAGGTCTTGAAGTAGCTGCCCATAAGGGCGTCGGCTTTGGTCATCAAGTCCTTTATGGGTAAACTATCGACATCGGGTATGGCAGCGCGTACAGGTTCGGGTAAACGGCGTATCCAAAGGGCACGAAGTAGGTTCACCTCACGAGGAGAGCCGTCTGCGGCAGGTTGAAGGCGAGCGATACTGGTCATTTCCCTGAGGGCAAGCGAAGCCCTTTGGTCCCCTAACGGTTGTTGCGAGAGCTGAAAAAGCTTTGCTATACGGGCGGCTGGTGACGGCGAGTACTGCTGCAGAAGGTATGTTTTGAGGGCTTCATACGCTATTGGGGTGTCTCCTTGTTCACAAAGCCAGTCGGATATTTCTGGGAAGGTGTCCTCGGGTATCGCCACGAGAACATAATCCGCTTTGGTGGTTGAGCGAGTCACGCCCCTGATACGAAACTGGACTTCTGAGCGCTGAAACCAAGCAAACGCTTCTCCGGTGGCGAACGGTGAAAGTTTCAATGGGGCGGCGCCAACTGCTGTAGTAGAGTGTGTCTCCGTCATAGTACCAACGATGGAGGGCCGAGGGAGGTGGGGGTGGAAGGGAGTGGGAGCGAGTCGACTTCCGGGGTCACCAATGTGACAGGCCGAGAGAGGAGTTGTGAACTCAAAGGCAGGATGCAATCAACTGAGTTTTATTAAGGAACACTCTTCTTTATATACAAAACCTTAATGCAACAGGACATGACCTGTTCGAGAGACAGACAATGTTACAGAGCAAAACAGAGACATGATCATACTGGTTCTTTTTAGTGCGAGGGAAGAGCGCAGATACAAGCATTATATATACAAAATAATTATGTACAATTGTGTGCCACACGGTTGGTGCAAATAGGTTATACAAGGCAAATAATTTTAGTGTTAATTACACTCTTCTTTGAATAGTCAATTATTGTGAGGAATCTTTTTTTTTTCCTTTTTTTTTTACAGTCGGGATGCCTTCAGCATGCAAATTGACATTAGATGCTTCGTCTAGAATAAATCATATATATATATATATATATATATATATATATATATATATATATATATATATATATATATATATATATATATATATATGAAAATGCTTGCAGTTACTAAAGAAACTGTTTTAAATAACTTTCACTAAATTTTAGCCAAAAATTTTAGTAATTTTTCTAAAACTAAAAATACTTAACTATAATACTATATTCACGAAGAAAATATTCTTTTATAATCATACAACTATATAAAAGAAATTCTTCTAAACTAAAATTGATCAAATTTAATCATAAGATCGTGAATTCAAATAACCATAGAAAAACAAATCTGCAAATATGGTTCAGTGAAAATTATTCCTCATTACTAAAATCTAGGAATCTAGAATGATATTTAATTTGCATAATTTAATTGTTTAAATCATAGTGGGTGTGTTCAAGAGCAAAAACTTTTATTTAGATTACTCTAATATAAGTTAATTATGTCTATAAAAAAATAAAGCTAAGAACATTGTTCAGTACCTTCCGGTAATTACTTATTTGGTAAAATAATTAGCCATTGTCAGCAGGTCATCAACTGAATTATGGGATGCAATAAATCTAATTGAATGATGATTATCCTTTGACTCAGAACAAAGAAAAAGACCATTTAAAATTTATAATTAAAATAACTGCTGCTTATCCATGTATCACGTTTAATTGCGTGAACATAGAATTTAATCAATTGTGATAATGTTTTAAGGAAATAATAATATGACAAAGCTGTGCAAATATTAATGAATCTCAAAACTGAAATAACATATAGTAAAAACGAGTTAAAAAAAATCCACTAACCTTTTTTTGTAATATTCTTTTTTTTTTCCTACAGGTAAGTGAATACTAGGTCGTTTCAATATTCTTCGGAGTAGTTTTGAGTTTAGGAAGGAACATTTATTTGTACCCAATTCACGAAGTCTTTCTAGACATCTGAAAAAGTAACTAAAGCTCTCTCTCTCTCTCTCTCTCTCTCTCTCTCTCTCTCTCTCACACACACACACACACACACACACACACACATCATCACCATCATCATCATCACCTGTTGCTAGTTCATTGAAAAACCAATATCTCAGACATGTCCCTTCACTCGCGCCGTTTTATTGTATTTTTTATGGCAGCACATACTGGATAATTTTCTTAGTTCGTCAAACCATCACCAATCCCTAGTGGAAAATTTGGTGATGGAGAATGTCTAAACCCCAGACCTGAACGGACTTTTCTTAGATATTTATCATGGAGTATATATATATATATATATATATATATATATATATATATATATATATATATATATATATATATATATATATATATATTATATATATATATATATATATATATATATATATATATATATATAATACGAAAAAAAAATTCTACTAAAATCAATATTAAAATAATAGAATAATTAGATGAAAGACTGTTTCAGGTTATCGATTAACACACAAAGTTTCCTGAAAAGATATAGTTTATTGGTGATACTTCCTATGAATATTGATATCCGATAAGGAAGAAACGATGCTGTGGAAAACTTTGGTTAACAAGATCTTCCGAAGACGATATCGGCATTTTAACCAATATGAACTTTATCCTCTTAGTATTTTCCTGTTAGATTGGCTTAATGAAAAGTTATTATCGTTTATTTATAAATGGTACTTACACATTTAGGAGCCTTGTAATGTTTTTATTATGGAGTCATTTAGAATGAAAATATTTATGTACATCAATTTATTATGATACACACACACACACACACACACACACATATATATATATATATATATATATATATATATATATGTATGTGTATATGCATATATATATACAGTATATATATATATATATATATATATATATATATATATATATATATATATATATATATACATATATATATATATATATACATATATATATATATATATATATATATATATATATATATATACTGAATATATATATATATATATATATATATATATATATATATATATATATATATATATATACATATATATATATATATATATATATATATATATATATATATATAAATAAATATCAATGTATATACATATATCAATATATATATATATATATATATATATATATATATATATATATATATATATATATATATATATATATATATATATTATACATATATATATATATATATATATATATATATATATATATATATATATATGTATATATATAAATAAATATCAATATATATATATCTATATATATATATTCATATATAAATGTATATCAATATCTATATATATATATATATATATATATATATATATATATATATATATATATATATATATATATATATATATATATATATCACAAAAATTTATTTGTCCTATTTTTCTTTCTTAAAAAACCCATAAGTAACGACAGCTGAAGAAAAAGGGTTGATATGTGCTCCGCTATTTGTGTTTATTTATGGAATTTTCTATAGTAGATCTTCAATTCCACAAAATATTCAGCTCAAGGTTTGTATATAATATGATTGAAGTTGTGCAAGCGAAGACATTCAATAATGTCTGGGTGTATGATTTAAGAGAGAGAGAGAGAGAGGAGAGAGAGAGAGAGAGAGAGAGAGAGAGAGAGAGAGAGAGAGAGAGAGAGAGAGAGAGAGAGAGAGAGAGAGAGAGAGAGAGATAGCATTTAAAAAAAAATTCCTATTAAAGGTTCAGGATTTTTAAAATAATGATTATTAAAAGATGAAGATAAGTCAATAAAAATAATTTAATTTTATCAATAAAATTTGAAATTATTTTTGTAGAGATATGATATGAATCAATCAAAACTCAACTTTTATCATGTCATCAACTAATCTCGGTAAGAAAATAAATGAAGATAACAACTTTATTTGTAAATGTATTTGCTATTCTCGTAGTTTGATGGTTGGATAGGTTTTTTGGGGGGATAATTTGATATAATCATAAATAAATTATTACAAAATAGATGATCGATTATCAATATTGATAATACACATTTTCTATTCTTATTTTCGAATGTATGATGCAAAGAGCAATCATGATAAAATTAAGAGTATACTTATTTTAAAGGTAAAAATGAAGGTAAAACTCTAAAAAAAAAAAAAAAAAATAGAAAACCTATAATCCTTATTTCCTTCTCCAGAATGGAACTTCCTCTTTCCTACTTGTGCCACTCACAATGGATTCTTCGGGTTTCACCCTTGAACCTAATGGGAATTGTAACTCAGATGCATCTTCTTTTGCTTATATAAGAGTACGATGCATGCAACAGGTGATGTTTTTTTTTGTTTTCTCACTCATTTAAGCTGTCGAATAAAAAAAAAAAGAATAATAACTGAAAATAAGAGGTGCAGGACCCATTCTGTTAAGCATATTCGGCTTCCCGTTATGATTTTACTGTCTAGGGAATAATAATAATAATAATAATAATAATAATAATAATAATAATAATAATAACTATAATTATAATTTTAATTATAATAATAATTATCATAATAATTATCAAAATCATGATAATAATCATTATAATAATAATGATGATAATAATAATCAGAGCTTGCATCTCTTTACAATTAACTTTAGAGTAGGATACACTTTGGTGAATATTGATCATATTGCCTTGTACTTGTGTAATGAGTCTCTCGTTACGATGAAATTGAATTGCTTAAGCTAGATAAAATTCACATGGAAAAATACAAAATTTTACATAAAATCTCATACGTTTTATCATATATATGCAAAAAGTTCTCTTCGTGTGTTTCTACACTCCACGATATCCTATCAAGTGTTAAAAAAATTTCAATATTTATTATTTATCTAGAATGACACTCTTGGAGAGGTTTTTCTATTACCATATACTGGTGCTAAAGTGGAAAAAACAGCGGGGAATTTCATTTTCTAATATACATTCCCAGGTAAAAAAGAAAAATTGTCGAAAAAAAATAATTAAAAATAAAA
>NC_090725.1:26006776-26024740 GCF_036898095.1 Palaemon carinicauda | reverse complement strand
GTCTCGTAGGAGGTGATTGACGAGATACGAATTCGGGAAAGAAAAAGGGGAGCCGCTCCCAAGGCTTCCCTATCCCACGATTCGTATGCGTGCCTGGCGCCAATCCTGGCGCCATCTGTATTCCTTTTTGCGTAGCTTAACAACTCGGTGTTTTTTCCTGTTTTTCTCGCAAATCTTGGATTTATTCGACTTTTCATGGCTTCTTCGTCTTCGTCGGCCTCTGATAAGTTGAGTATAGTGTCTGTTATGTATAAATGTAGGCTCTTGGTAAAATTTTGAGTGATTAATAGGATTAATCTTTGATACAAGAGCCGTAGCCTACCAGAGGTGTCCTGGACACTGTCGCTCGCTAGGTATAAATTAGTTAGTCAGAGCCACATTCCTGGTTGTTTTGCTTTAATAAATTTTAGCTATTTAGCATTACATAGGATTTCCTTTCGTGCTTAGTATTATTTGGCGAAGTATTCGCCATTCTGGCCTACGCTAGGCCATGTAGCCTAGTCGTTTGGTCCTAGTACTTCATGCATGATTTTGGTTTTTCCGAGTGTAATTAAAATTTTATTGAAGCTTTAGGCTATATTTTATACATTTTAGACTGTGTGGAATATTTCCAAGATTGTATACGTGTGAGTTTCGGTGAATTAGGTAATCGATTCTCTTGGTGCATAGACTATTTGCTTATGGAGCCTTAGTATACTTTATCATACTCCCCGGTTGCTTTCTTTTCTTCGGAGAAGGTATGCAATCCCTTTCCCTCTGTTTAAGCCTTGGGTTTATCCCTAAGTGGTTTTTTCCGAATTTATTTTCGATAAAACTATACTAGGGTGTTACTGTACCTTCCTGTTCCTGTAGTTATGGGCAGAGTCCCCCTCGCTGACCTAACACATACAAAGGGAGCTTAGCTCCCTTAGGTTACTACCGAAGGTTTCTGTAGTTATGATTCCTTCTTTTGTGATCGACCAAACTAAGTCCTGTTGCTGTTCTCGGGGGAGGATAAATTCTTCCCTTGGGAGTAGCAACGCCTTCCTTGCTTTGGTGCTCTGGAAGCTGGCAAGTATTGCTGGCCTTTTCCCTTAGATCTCCCTTAGGCTAAGATAAGTTTCTTGGCTGCGGGTGATCTGTCACTAAAGCAAGGTTGGCAGGACCCTCTTGTCCCTTCCCCCTCTATCTCCGTAATGGCCTAGCCATTACTGTACTGTACCTTGCCGGCCGGCAGAGCTGGCCGGCAGGGGTCTTACTGTACTGTACGTCGTTCTACTTCTGGACCTAGTATAGGTTGGGATGTGGAATTGACTCAGCCCATTGCCAGCCGGCAGAGCTGCTGGCCGGCAAGGGTCTTATGTTTTCGAGTGCTGCCCGGACCTCTTGGTCCCTCATCCATGCCTGCCGGCAGAGCCGGACGGCATTGGTCAAGGAAGCCTGAATTAGTTTCTCCCCTTCCTTATATGCACTCTTTCGGTTGCCGGGCTTGGAGGTAGTGTACACTCTTATCCCGGCATCCATTCTATTTTCTTCTAGTGCCGTACCTCTCCCGGCTGCCAGCCTATGAGGCCGGCAGCCGGGCAGGTGTAGTTCTCTGGTTCTTTTGCCGCCGGCTGGCATCGGTCTTGTACCTTTGCCGGCCGGCTTATGTCAGTCCTTGTCTGCCGGTCACCAAGAGTGTGGCCGGCAGCTGGGTACTACCTTGTGTAGTTGCTGGCCGGCAGCCATTGCCGGCCAACACTGGCTGTTACCGGCCGGCAGTTGCTGCCGACCGGCACAGGCATTTGAACCAGAGTGCTGCCGCCCTATAGCTGTTAAGTAGTATACTTTAAACCTAGTTGTGGTGTGTGCCGGCGGGCAAAGGCAGGCCGGCACACATCCCCCTATACTGTACTAGTATTCTTCTGTATAGCATATACAGTAAGAAGAAAACTATAGTAAAGGTTTTGGTACAGCACTGTATCTTCTAACACTATTGTGTTTTCTTGCACATCCCTTTGCTGTTGCCCTCAGATAGGAAGCTGAGTTCTTCCCTGTCTATTATCCAGGATTTTAAAATCATTGCTTAGGTGTGAGCTCCACCTGTTTCCTCTGGAAACCTTGCATTGGTTACTCTAGAAGAGATAAACCATTTTTGATTTCATTATCTGGAAGGCTGCAACAATGGGTTGTGAGGGAAACACAAGTGTGTGTCTTTCCTTTCTGAATTGTTATGCTATACTATGCATATCCAGTGATACATAGTTCACTTGATACTCATGGAAATTTCTTCTCTTTACAGAAGGACACTCCGAAGTGGGGAAGTGCTTTCTGCAATGTCAGCAGCAAGAACCTCTGCGGACATGAGTTTTGTAGGAGACACGCAGCATACGCTGTCTCCAAAGATGATCTCCGGTATTGGGACCCTCAGGTATGTACTGTGTGCACTAACCTGATTAATGAGACATTTAAATAGCTAGGAAGAAGCTTCGTACCTGGGTAAGGGGCTTCCAAAAGAACACTTCTGGCCCTTATCTTCCAAGTGAGAAGATGAGGGCGTATCTTTTCCCTAAGGCATCAGCTGATGCAGTGATTCCCCAGCCTCAAGAGGAGATCCCCTAAGTTCAGATCCAGGTGGATGCTGAAGTCGCGGTCGCGATGCAAGACATCCAGCTAAATGACAGGATATCTGATGTGGACGGGTGTCAGGAGGAAGACCTCCTGGCAGAAGCCCAGGATGAAGTTCAAGCCCCTCTACATCGGCCAGTCTCCCAGTAGAGCTGGGACAGGCCCTCTCTTCTATTGTTGGAATGATCCAACAAATGCAGAAGGAGAATCAGGAGAAGGCGGCTGCAATGGAACTGCGAATGCAGTGCCTTGCAGAATCACATGGGCCCCAGAAAAAGCTCAATGTGAAAGACCTTCCCTTGTGCTCAGATGCTAACCCATGGAGGTATGCTGAGCACATGCCGATGACGACTGGAAAGATCGTCATCTCGGATAAGCTGGGCTCAGTTCCCCTGGAGGGTGGAATTCTGGCCCAGCAAGGCATCATATCCGGACTGTTATGTCCGGCTGAGGAAGGAACCAGCTTCAAAGGAGGAGACAGAGCCGAAGGAGGTCATACTGATGGACCATGCTAAGGCTCAAGCTCTACTTTCATCCTCGATGAAAGAGAGGGGCTTCTCTAACTCAAAGGTAGCTGCATTGAATAGGAAGCTCCCTTCCTTTGTGTCCTCGCCTACTAGAGCCTTCCCCCTTTTACAGAAAGGGTTTCTGGCTGTACTAAAAGCAATCGAGGCCGGCAAGTCTTGCCCCTCCCTAGAGGAGTGTAAACCCTTGTCGCTGGCCCTGCCTATGGACCACAAAGACTGGAAGGACGTCCATCTTACGTTCTCAGTGGGAAAGTTGGAGGCTGATATTGCCGGACCTCAGTTCGGCAAGGACCTCCCTAAGCTGTCTGACTTTCTTTTGCAAAGTGAGTTCGATACAAAAGAAAGACTGACTGCCTCTATGTCTCTTCAGACTACTCTCGAGACGATGGCAAGTGACCCCAAGGTCCATGAAATGTTCATGGTAGTGGCCAAGCCTCATCTGGCCACAGTGACGAAGGACCTTTATGGCTTCGTCAAGGCAAGGAGAGCTTGTAGGGAGTTCGTGTTTACCTCGGCTACGGTGAGGCACGAGCTAAAGAAACTAATCTCCTCCAACATTTGGGGAAAAGACCTTTTTCCCTACCGACTTGGTCAAAGAAGTTTTTGATAAAGCCGCCTTGGAGAATAGAAACCTTCTCCAGAAGTGGGGCCTGGCTATCAAAAGAAAGTCTTCCCCGGATGAGGGTCCTCAACCAAAGAGGAAGACTATGAGGACTAGGCTACCGTCTCGGCCAGCCAAGCCTCTTAGACAGCAACAGCAACTGCAATTGCCATTGCCCCCAGTGCCCCAGATCGTGGCACAAACCCCGACCACCTTTCAGTGGGTACCCCAGGCCGTGTCGACACAGTCCACGGCATTCACCCCAGCGTTCGAAGGGCAGTCTACTTCCTTTCGAGCAAAGCCTAGAGGAGCAGCCAGAGGCTCGTCTAGACGCCCCTCAAGGGGAAGGGGATTCAGGGGTGGTCGTGGTCAGGAAGGCAAGACCTCAGAACGGCAGTCCAAGTGAGGTGATACCGGTAGGAGGGAGACTTCTGAAATTTCGGGATCGCTGGACCTTCGATCACTGGGCCCACAGCCTACTCAAGAATGGACTGGGCGGGAGCTGGTACAGCACTCCACCCCCGTACCTTCGGTTTTTCCAACACTCCACCCCCGTTATGGAGGAGTACGTTCAAGAACGGTTGGAGAAAAAGGGTGAAGCCCATCAATTTCTAAGGGAGGCTGTTTTGTGTTCCCAAGAAAGACTCGGAAAAGCTCAGAGTCATTCTGGACTTGTCGCCACTTAACAAGTTCATAGTGAATTGCAAATTCAAAATGCTAACACTGCAACACATAAGGACCTTACTGCCCAAGAGGGCATATTCCGTCTCTATAGACTTGTCAGACGCCTACTGGCACATTCCAATTAGCCATCGACTCTCCCCCTACCTAGGGTTCAGGCTACAACGAAGACTATACGCCTTCGGAGCCATGCCATTCAGGCTAAACATAGCCCCAAGGATTTTTTCGAAGCTTGCGAGCGTAGCTCTCAAACAATTTCGCCTAAAGGGAATTCAGGTAGTAGCCTACCTGGACGACTGGTTGGTGTGGGCAGCATCCGAGACAGAATGCTTGCAAGCTTCCAGTCAAGTGATCCAGTTCCTAGAGTACCTAGGCTTCAAGATCAACAGAAAAAGTATCGACTTTCTCCATCTCAAAAGTTCCAGTGGCTAAGATCCACTGGGACCTTTTGTCACACCGTTTCTCCACCCCGGCGAAGAAAAGGAAGGAGATAGCGGGTTCTGTCAAGAGACTTCAAGATTCCGAAAGGATATCAAGACACGAGCAGGAGAGAGTACTGCGCTCTCTCCAGTTTGCTTCGGTGACAGACCCAGTGCTAAGAGCACAGCTAAAGGATGCAATCGGAGTTTGGAGAAGTTATGCATCAAACGCGTGAAGAGATCTGAGAAGACCAGCCGCTTCGGCTAAGTACTCTTCTCAGGCCTTGGTCCCAAGCCAGACATCTAAAGAAGTCAGGTTCTTCTTCAGCCACCTCCCCCGTCGGTGACGATTCACTCAGACGCCTCAAAGGAGGGATGGGGAGGTCACTCTCATCGGAAAAAAGTCCAGGGGACTTGGTCCAGGCTATTCAAGACCTTTCTCATTAAACTTTTTAGAAGCTAGGGCAGTGCTCCTTACCTTAAAGAAAGTCTCCCTGCATCATTCGTTCCTCATAAAGTGGTAATAGACAGCGAGGTAGTTGTAAGATACTTGAATCGACAAGGATCGAGGTCACCACCTCTCAACCAGGTGATGTTGGCCGTCTTCCGATTGGCGGAAAAGAAGAAGTGGTACCTGTCGGCAGTTCACCTTCAAGGAGTCCGCAATGTGACAGCGGACGCTCTATCCAGGTTCACACCGATAGAGTCGGAATGGTCCTTAGACGCAGGATCATTCTCCTTCATTCTGAATCAGTCCCAGAACTGCAGATAGACCTCTTTGCGACGAAAGACAACAAGAAGTTGCCCCTGTACGTGCACCGTACGAGGACCCCTTAGCGGAAGCAGTGGACGCGATGTCCCTCGACTGGAACAGATGGTCCAAGATTTATCTGTTCCCTCCTCACAACCTTCTGTTGAGGGTCCTGAACATACTAAGATCCTTCAAAGGGTAGCGGCAATAGTGGCCCACAAGTGGCCGAACAGCGTGTGGTTCCTCCTGGCATTGGAACTGTAGCTGAAGTTTGTACCACTACCAGATCCAGTTCTGACCCAGCGAGTCCAGAAGTCAACTGTCTGCGCTTCATTACAGAAAACCCGGACCCTGCAGTTCATGATTTTCTCTCCCTAGCGGTGAGAAAGCGTTTCGGGATTTCGAAAGTCAGTATAGACTTCCTTGAGGAATATAAATGCAAATCTACTAGAAGGCAATATGAGTCATCTTGGAGAAAATGGGTGGCCTTTTGTCAAGGCGAAGATTCCGCAGGAGATCTTGACAGACTTCTGCTTATCTTTTTTCCCCACCTCCATGGTCAAGGGTTGGCAGCGATCACGATTTCAGCGTGTAAGTCTGCTTTGACAAGACCCATTCTATATGCCTTCCAGGTCGACCTAGGTAACGAGATCTTTAATAAAGTCCCGAAAGCCTGTGCTAGGCTCAGACCTTCAGCACCTCCAAAGCCCATTTCAGGGTCTTTAGACAAGTTCTTCATTTCGCTTCTCTGTTGAGCAATGAAGAGTGTGCGTTAAAGGATTTGACACAAAAAGTTATTTTCCTATTTTGCACTCGCGTCCGGGGCCAGGGTTAGTGAGATTGTAGCCTCTCGAGAGAGGCAGGTCGTGTTCAGTTCCTGGATGGGGAAGAACTGAACCTGTTTCCGGATCCTACGTTTCTCGCCAAGAATGAGTTACCCACCAACAGGTGGGGTCCCTGGAGAATCTGCCCTCTGAAAGAAGATGCATCTCTATGTCCAGTAGATTGCCTAAAGGTCTATCTTCATAGAACTTCAGACTTCAAGGGTGGTCAACTATTCAGGGGAGAAACATCAGGCTCAAATTTATCTCTGAATCAACTCAGAGCGAAAATCACATATTCTATTCGCAGAGCGGATCCTGACAATACATCCGCAGGTCACGATCCGAGGAAACTTGCCTCATTCTTAAATTTCTTTAATTGTATGGATTTTGAACATCTCCATTCATACACTGGCTGGAAGTCTTCCAGAGTGTTCTTTCGCCACTATGCGAAGCAAGTAGAGGAACTAAAAGAGATCTGTGGTAGCAGTGGGTCACGGTGTTAACCCTACTGTTTAACTCTGCGAGGAAAAGTGGTCTTAATTGGGACGATTAATTCCAGGGTGAGTGTGTAGTTACATACTGTACTACAAACTAAGTGAGGGCACTGTGTTGCCCATCCGGACTGTTCCATTTCCGAAGGTGAACCTAGCATAAGTGCAGACATGTGTGCCGAGCGTTTCTAACGCTAATATCATTGATTTGTAATACAGGCTTTTATGACTTTGATACCTCGGTATCTTAAAAGTGGCATCTAATGTTTTTTCTTTCAGACAAACAAGCTCTGTTTACTATCATACTTATGCTTAAAGTTTTGGGTTATCCTCTTCTTATATATATATATATATATATATATATATATATATATATATATATATATATATATATATATATATATATATATATATATATATATATATATATATATATATATATATATATATATAAAATTGTGGTTAACCTGTCTATTTATTGCCTGTCAATAATCTGGTTCTTGAGAACCTTGCGTCTCCTTCACCTGTGTCAATTTATTGGTATAATTGAGCATTCATTCTATGTACCTTATCTGGGATAATTCTAATAGAATTGTTCCTTTATGCAAGCTATGTTGCATTGGTTTCCTCCTATGCAGATATAAAACCTTTGTCCAATACAAGTATTGTGCGGAAAACTGGTCGATATTTCATATTGACGCAGTGGTCCTTTACAAACTATGCTTTATTTAATATAGGGCGAGACCACTATATTAGCTTGCCTGGTATTCATACATAGATATATGTACTCTTCGAGACTTTTCCAGAGTCTAGTAGGACTCTTCCCTGTAGGGGGCAGGAAGCTCTAACATAGTTTATAGTTAGTTGAAAAGATGTATAACGGTAACATCTTAGGTCTCTAGGTCTAGTCGACCGGGAAAAAATTACCTCCGGGGAGTACGGCACGTTCTGAGAATCCACAGATACAGTAATGCTCTGGTACACTTCCATCAGGACGACATGGCTTGAGCCCAAAAAACGGATTTAGAGCGAAGCGAAAAATCTATTTTTGGGTGAGATGGCCATGTCGTCCTGATGGACCCGCCCTTGCCTTTCTAAGAAAGGGCTGTAGGACCCCTCCCTACATACAGTATCTGTAGCACCTCGTGTACGCTACAAGGAATACAGATGGCGCCAGGATTGGCGCCAGGCACGCATACGAATCGGGGGATAGGGAAGCCTTGGGAGCGGCTCCCCTTTTTCTTTCCCGAATTCGTATCTCGTCAATCACCCCCTACGAGACGAAATCTCTGTCCAGGTTGTAGATTGCCATGTGACGTGTCTAGAATACGTCCTCTGATATATCGCGATATCCCTTTCACGAGGGATACTCGCTCCAGGAGTTAGAATTCTGGTACCTTAAGGTAAATTCTCTGGGAATATCGCCGTAGTTGTAATATACCCTAGGAAGCTACCCTATAGGAACTTCCATCAGGACGACATGGCCATCTCACCCAAAAATAGATTTTTCGCTTCGCTCAAAATCCGTTATATATATATATATATATATATATATATATATATATATATATATATATATATATATATATATATATATATATATATATATATATATCTATCTATCTATCTATCTATATATATATATCTATATATATATATATATATATATATATATATATATATATATGTATGTATATCTATCTATCTATCTATATATATATATATATATATATATATATATATATATATATATATATATATATATATATAGATATACATACATAAATATACATACATATATATATATATATATATATATATGTATATATATAAGTATATATATATATATATATATATATATATATATATATATATATATATATATATATATATATATATATATATATATATATATATATATAGATATAGATATACACACACACACACACATATATATATATATATATATATATATATATATATATATATATATATATATATATATATATATATATATATATATATATATATACCATAATAAAACAAGATATTTATATCTTTCATGTGTGGGGTTTCACCTGTTTTCATCACCAAAGTCGTCAACTGGGGTTTTTTTACGGTGGAAGTCTTTTGTCTGGTCTGTCTCAGCAAACCAACTCAGTATGTGTGGCCCTGACTAGTACAATTTTGCTAATTAAAGCGATACACAGAATGTTTAACCTCGTCATTTTATTCTCATTCACATAGAGAGAGAGAGAGAGAGAGAGAGAGAGAGAGAGAGAGAGAGAGAGAGAGAGAGAGAGAGAGAGAATGTATTAGAAAAGTATCTTTTGCAAACCTGAAGAGAATGGATCCGAAGGCGAATGTTCTCATTCTTCCCAGAATAAAACTTTTGACTGGTTTCTTAGAAAACATTTGGACTCACGCCAGCAAAATGTAACTGCAGTGTCACTGAATAGAGAAAGAAAGAAACTTCGAGGTTGGATGCGAGCTGCCAATAATTCAACTTGTATCACTTCAGACAAGGTGGGTTGTGATGAAATGATGAAAATTACGTATTGTACTTACCCATATTTGGTTCTGTGTAATGTTGGAAAATGAATTATGGAAAAGCGATAGTCATCATATATAAACTATATTGTTGATTACATTATCTTTATGTATTGACGTTAGATCCTTAATTCCACATAATATTCCGATCAATGATTAAAGTCATATTAATGCAATATGTCCTTAATGTTATAGTTTTTGATATTGGTGTTATTATAATTAAGGTTTTTGTAGTATTATTTAACTAATACATAATTTTATCAATTTACTTTATTAAAATAAATAACTGATTCTTTTTATTCTTGTTTTGCTCCATTATAAATGCAATTAAAATAAAAATGTAACTCAATGAATTTGTGAAGTCTGCAATGAATTTATGGCGTTTCGTTTCCTAATTTATTATTTATTGCAAATAGAAATTCCATTTCTGTATGTGTTTTTGGCTTACTTTGGTCCTGGGATCTACTTGAACAGAGAAGTACTCAAATCTCTCTCTCTCTCTCTCTCTCTCTCTCTCTCTCTCTCTCTCTCTCTCTCTGTTTGATCTCGAGTACCAGCAAGTATGCTTCCAGGCATAAAATAATATAAACACACGTTTCATTTCATGTTTAGTCCTAGGTATGTGAGGAGTAAGAACATCATATCATGAATGCTCTATAAAAAACTCATTAAACAACAAAATGGAGGGTAAACGAGAGCACTAAATAAATCTATTATAATTATTCATTAATAGAGTTGCGAAAAATGAATGTATTACTTGGAGAATGGCATCCACAAAATGAATTAAATGAACTATAATAATAGTGTTATGCCACAAATTATATGAAATTTGAATTGTGCACCAGTTTGAAGCTCACCCGCACACATACTCCACGGAATGAAACGCAAAGCCCTAACTTTGATAACCCTTGCGAGCTATAATACTACTTCATACACAAATCAAAAATCAAAAAATTTGCCAAATCAATAACGTATCTACCAATTATAAATCTAGAACATAGAAAAATCAAATCTGACAGAATAATTGAACTTAACGAATTAATTAGTGATGTGTGACCAATATGGAAATCCCATGATATTGTGCAATATAGTCTCCCCATACAATAACCAAATACGCTAACGAAGGGAATCCTGTTAGCCATGCAGTAGAAATATAATAAAAATGTTTCTAGTGTGTTATCCACGAGTTATGGCATTCTGCTTCATTAGATAAATAGATATGCAATAACTAAATGAATACTACTATAACAAGGCATAGATAGTTCGTACAGAGTGGATCTATGAATTGTCAAGGAAGTAGAATATGAGTTATATGTCTCCTCTTCGTGTTACATTCAACATAGCTACTCACAGAAGAATTCAGCAATGGTATTGTGACGGGCCGAGAGAGGGTTGTCAACTCAAAGGCAGGATGCAATCAACTGAGTTGTTTATTAAGGAACACTCTCCTTTATATACAAAACCTCAAGGCAACCGGACATAACCTGTTCGAGAGACAGACAATGTTACAGAGCAAAACTGGAGACATGATCATTCAGGTTCTTTTTAGTGCGAGGGAAGAGCGCAAATACAAGCATAATATATACAAAATAATTATGTACAATTGTGTGACACACGGTTGATACATGGCTCCCACCCTAAAAATGACATACTGTACATGTTAAATAGGGCGCCCTGATCTAGAGAGGCGAATTGTAGGCGGGTTATCTGGCAGAAGATAAGCAAGTTTTAGACGATCAATGGAGACCCAGTCTTCTTTGCCCCGAATGTTTAGGAGGAATGCTTTCAGACTGCGTCGGATCACAAGGAAAGGGCCCGTGTACGGGGGCATTAGTGGTGGCTTGCTGGTGTCGATGCGCAGGAAAACATGCGTTGCAGAGTGCAAGTCCGTTGGTATGTGATGCTTCGCTGGGGGCTTGTAAGTCTGGTGTCACGGAGTAAATTTTCCCACGACGTGACGTATGCGCTGGAGATCGTCGGAGGAGGTTGTAGAAGGAAAAAATTCGGCAGGGACGACCAACAGGTCGCCATACACCATTTCGGCTGCCGAGACGTTGAGGGCATCTTTAGGAGTGGTCCTTAGTCCCAGGAGGACACAGGGAAGCTGAGTAAACCAGTTGCAATCCTTGCAGCGGGACAGCAAAGCTGCTTTGAGGGTGCAATGAAAAAGTTCAACCATTCCATTGGCAGCGGGGTTGTAGGCCGTTGTCTGATGTAGGGTGATGCCCAGGAGATTCGCTAATGACGTCCACAATTGAGAGGTGAAAGTGGTTCCCCTGTCAGAAGTAATATGCTCAGGGATACCGAATTTTGAAATCCATCCAAAGAGTAAGGCAGATGTACAAGAGGCGGACGTTGCAGTTTCCATGGGAATTGCTTCTGGCCAACGAGTGGAGCGGTCGATGACGGTAAACAGGTAACGATGTCCTTGTGATGTGGGTAGGGGGCCTACAACGTCTACGTGAATGTCTGCGAAACAACGCTGAGGTTGAGGAAAGGTGCCCACTCCTGAATCCGTGTGTCGATGTACTTTGGAAGTTTGGCAAGAAGTACAGGCGCGGACACAATCCTTAGCATCCTTAGAAATGCCGTGCCAAATGAACTTTGCCTTCAGAAGCTGTGCAGTAGAACGGCACGAGGGATGTGAAAGGACGTGAATGAAATCAAACACCTGTCGGCGCATGGGAGCAGAAATCCAAGGTCGCGGTCTACCAGTACTGACGTCACAGAGGAGGGTGGTGTTGGAGTCTTCGAGGGGAAAGTCTTCCCAACGGAGGGACGTGCAGGATGTCCTACAAGCTTGATACTCTGGATCCTGTCGTTGGGCTTCAGCCAGGGTGTTGTAATCCAATCCCAGTATAACAGCAGCCAACGTGTTTCTTGACAGGGCATCGGCAATGGGATTCATTTTCCCAGGGACGTATTGGAGGCTGCAATTGTATTCAGCCACGGCGGAGAGATGTCAGCGTTGACGGGCGGACCAGGCGTCAGACTGTCGAGTGAAGGCGTGCATCAGAGGCATGTGGTGTGTGCGAATGACGAAGGGCGTACCTTCTAAGAAATGGTGAAAGTGACGGACAGCCAAGTGTACTGCCAGCAATTCTCGATCGAAGGTAGAATAACCCGATTCTGCCTTGGACAGTTTTCTGCTGAAGAAGGCCAATGGGCGGGGCGAGCCTTTTACCACCTGCTCGAGTACTGCACCAATAGCGACGTCGCAGGCATCGGTGGAGAGAAGGAGAGGGGCGTGTGAGATAGGAAAAGTGAGAGCCGCAGCAGTTGATAGGGCCTTCCTTGCATTGCAGAAGGCTGCTTCTTGAAGGGGACCCCACTTCAGGTCCTTTGGCTTGCCCTTGAGGGAGGCGTAGAGGAGAGCAAGAGTGGCGGCAATGGCTGGCAGAAAACGGTGATAATAGTTGATCATGCCCAAGAATTCCTGCAGAGCTTTGACGGTCGAGGGCGCGGGGAAGTTCTGAACGGCTGCTACCTTCTCAGGGAGGGGATGGACTCCTTCAGGAGTAATACAGTGCCCTAAGAACGACACTTCGTTGGCGCCAAAGGTAAACTTGTCGTACCGGACTACAAGGCCGTTTTGTAGCAGGCGGTCGAGCACGATGCTCAGATGACGGAGGAGTTCCTCTTTTGAGGAGGAGAACACAAGTATGTCGTCCACATAACATACACAGAAAGGGAGGTCCCCTAAGATGCCATCCATGAGACGTTGAAACGTTGCCCCAGCATTACGAAGGCCAAAACAGGAGTAATTGAAGGTGTATGTACCAAACGGAGTGGTGATGGCGGTCTTGGGGATGTCTTCTGGGTTCATAGGCACCTTATAATACCCCTTCAGGAGGTCGAGCGTAGAGAAAACCTTCGCTTTGTGCAGGTAGGAGGTCAAGTCGGCAATGTTTGGGAGGGGGTAATGATCCGGTTCTGTTTGCGTTTTCAGGCGCCTGTAATACCCGCACGGACGGAGGGAGCCGTCATTCTTCAGAACGATGTGTAAGGGTGACGACCATGGGCTGGAGGCCTTTTGGCAAAGGCCCATTTCCTTCATTTCGGCGAACGTCTGTTTGGCGGCTGCCAATCGTTCCGGTGCCAGACGTCTGAATTTTGCGAAGACTGGGGGTCCCGTCGTCTTGATATGGTGATAAATACCGTGCTTGGCAGGAACAGTGGGCGTTTGGCAAAGTTCTGGACGGAAAACATCTCGGTACGACGTGAGGAGATGGGGGTAGGCATCCGTGGGTGCGCTGATGTGGAGAGCGAGGTTAGAGGGGGCGGGTTGAAGAGGTGTCGACAAGTACGAGTCTAAGTTGACCAATCGTCGGAGGGCGACATCGACCAGAAGGTGGAAATGAGAGAGGAAATCCGCACCGAGGATTGGCATTGTGACGTCAGCAACGAGAAACTTCCAATTGAACTTACCGTTTCCGAACGATAATGTGAGGTTCTCGTAACCGTAGGTGGGTATCGCAGATCCGTTGGCAGCTACCAAGCAGACATCGGCAGATGTAGACAGACTACGTCGTGCCTTGAAGAGTTTCCTTGGCAAAAGAGAACGACAAGCACCCGTGTCTACCAAAAATCGCACGCCCGTTCCTGCATCCTGTAAAAAGAAGAGATTAGAAACACGGGAGGCCACTGCCACAAGCGATGGCCTACTTACACGTTTTTTGGTCACTGACAATCCTTGGCACATTTCTTCGCGGTTGCCCCGAATCTGAAGTGGTAGTAGCAAAATTGCAGCGGATGGGAGGTAGTAAGTGGCTGTAGAAGTCGTTCGTTGGGGCGCGAGCGATTGGTGGGTGGTGGGCGGCTTTGTCGCCACTTCGGCACGTCACGGGGTAGGCGTGTATGTCCTACGGCATTCATGTCAGCTTCGGTTGACGTTGAATAGGCATCCTCGTCGTCAGGGGTGGAGGCGTTGATGGAGGTCTTGAAGTGGCTGTCCATAAGGGCGTCAGCTTTGGTCATCAAGTTATTTATGGGTAAACTATCGACATCGGGTATGGCAGCGCGTACAGGTTCGGGTAAACGGCGTATCCAAAGGGCACGAAGTAGGTTCACCTCACGAGGAGAGCCGTTTGCGGCAGGTTGAAGGCGAACATACTGGTCATTTCCCTGAGGGCAAGCGAAGCCCTTTGGTCCCCCAACGGTTGTTGCGAGAGCTGAAAAAGCTTTGCTATACGGGCGGCTGGCGACGGCGAGTACTGCTGCAGAAGGTATGTTTTGAGGGCGTCATACGCTATTGGGGTGTCTCCTTGTTCACAAAGCCAGTCGGATATTTCTAGGAAGGTGTCCTCGGATATCGCCGCGAGAACATAATCCGCTTTGGTGATTGAGCGAGTCACGCCCCTGATACGAAACTGGACTTCTGCACGCTGAAACCAAGCAAATGCCTCTCTGCTGGCAAACGATGAAAGTTTGAATGGAGCAGCCGCAGCACCAACTGCCGTAGAGTCCGCCATAGTACCAACGATGAAGGGGCGCGGGGGGTGGGGGTGGAAGGCGGTGGGAGCGAGTCGACTTCCGGGGTTACCAATGTGACGGGCCGAGAGAGGGTTGTGAACTCAAAGGCAGGATGCAATCAACTGAGTTATTTATTAAGGAACACTCTCCTTTATATACAAAACCTCAAGGCAAAAGGACATAACCTGTTCGAGAGACAGACAATGTTACAGAGCAAAACCAGAAACATGATCATTCAGGTTCATCTTAGTGCGAGGGAATAGTGCAGATACAAGCATAATATATACAAAATAATTATGTACAATTTTGTGACACACGGTTGGTACAGTATCCTGCTACGAAGTCCATTGGATAAAGAATAGTTTCATTTCACAAAATAGAGACTTAAAGCCGACAGCTAAAAAGGAATTTTTTCTGGCCAACGGAGAAAGCTGTTTCTCTATACAAAAGTATCTTTTTTTATTGAAAATTATGTTAAATGTGGGATATTTAAAATATGGATATGGTAATATAAAATCATGTATATATATATATATATATATATATATATATATATATATATATATATATATATATATATATATATATATATATATATATATATATATATATATATATATACCAACACTTTCTCTGTATTATACATGGAGGATATATGAGTAAATACAAATACCTCAGTATTTTTTTGTTTTTGTTTTCAAAATTATGCATAACTTTTCTACATAAAAAATATTTACTTACCTTCAGGTAATATATCCTGCTTATCCTTACTTCAAGTGAACAGTAAATAGGATTTGTAAAAGGAAGAATTCACTAAGGCCGTAAATTGCGAGAGCAAACACGCAAACTTCTCCTAACCTAAAACTGACAAAAGTCTGGTCGTAACAAATGACTTTGGTGTTTACATCCATTAACACAGGATTAATGCCACTAAATGAAAGTATTTATCTTAATTCCCTTTGGTGATAAGGTTTCCATCCGTTTGTCCAGGAAGTTTTTCCTATCGCTATCGTAATGTGAGCCTCGACCTATTTGTCGTTTAGATAAGTTAATGTTCGGTATGATAACGTTACTCTCTCTCTCTCTCTCTCTCTCTCTCTCTCTCTCTCTCTCTCTCTCTCTCTCTCTCTCTCTCTCTCTCTGGTGTATATTTTTGTTTCCTTTTTTTCCAGGTCCAACGGATGCAGTAAACTGTAACACCGTAAACGAATTAAGGATTAAGTTAGACAATATCATAAATACTGTCTAAACGCTTAAACGAAATTACTCTACCCAAGAGCAAATGAAGTCCCCGCTGATAGACTAAAAAGTACTAGAGATAGTCAAAAAAATTTTAACTTCTCATATCTCTAGCGGTTTCAGTAGTTAAAAACATGTGTAAACACATATAGTTGGCAAATAGGTGTAACTATGATTATTGAAGATCTTGATGTCTCTATTCAATTTTACACATTTCAAGTAATCTCAGGTAAGATTTTCGTCATAAATGGAAGAATGTGTTATTTAAACGTATTTCACTTTATTTTAAGTTATTTCCTTTAGGTATCCTTAACATTTTAGGAGAAATTTTCCAAACTTTTAAGTATCACATGTAACTTATTATCTGTGTGACTACCTTAATCATATGTGTAGAGGTTTATTTGTTATTTATAAATGGCACAATAAATAGCAGTAGAAAAATCACTTCAAAGGAACCTAATATTTTCCTAGAATTCAAATTTTTACCCATTTGATCAAGTTCTAAAAAGCTTCAAAGAATCCAAATCATAATCCGGTTGTAGGGATAATGCACATATATCCAATTATATCCTGCTAATAAATTATCATGATTAGATTCGTTTATTAAAACGGGATCAATAACTTCCCTTTTGTATGTGATAATAAATGAAAAAAAAAAAAAAGTTGATTCCTATAACTGTTTTGCATTTATGGGCATTCACACTCTAATTATCAAATCAACAGTCCTGGGGTGTTAACTACAGTACACTCTGAAAATCATTTTCCGTAGATTTCTTCTATTTACGTGCTTTTTTTTTTTTTCTTAGTATGGGGTAAGCACGGTTGCCTTCTTTTTGATAGATCTTTCTTTGGCTCTGTGGTAGACCGTAGTCCTGATCGGCTGCCGTGCCTGACATCGCTTTGGATAACGGTAGCGTATGTTCAAGTATTGTTCCAGTCACCAGCGTCCTTCCTCCCAGCAGCGAGACGTCTCTAATCTGGATTTTTTATAGACACTATGAACTGATTAACTTGTGTAAGTGTATCATAAAAGAAGTTCTCCGGCAGTAATTGCTGAAGTAGGATCTTAATGAAAAATTTCTTAGGTAAAACCGTGGAGGGTAAAAAAGGCTCATACATCTTAAGGAATGATTCTTTACAGAATATCAACGCTGAAATTACGTTTTAAATGAAGTCTCATGCAATTAGGTACTAATTTGACTCAGTCTCCGGCTGAAATATCACATCCCCCCTCACAAAACCTTTTTATGGTGGGGGGGGGGGGGTGTTAGGGTATTATGATATTGTAACGAACATTTATTTTACTGACCTACCACTTCAAGCTGTTTATGCTAGAGCTTATTATTTTTGAGAGAGGAAAAAAAATAATAAACTGTATTTAAATCATACAAAAGTTTAGAATAATTCCATAATGCTCTTCCTTCACTCATAAGAACGTAAATTCATTTAGAGAAACTAATTGAATTTTTTTTCACAGTTTTCAATAATAGAAAGAATTAAATGTTTTGAATTAATCCTATAACCAAGATTGGAAATTCTCAAGCTGTGACGTTAGACAACGCTAAACTATGTATGAAATGGAAACAATTGAAAAGGCTTTGTAGGTCTCAGTTTTCGTGTTGAACCCTTTTTTACATATAATTGTATTTTAATAAACTTTCTTCAATGATTATGATTTCCTCATTACAAGCTATGTTGATATCAACTGAATATGATTTTGAAAAGCTTTATTTATTATTTCTATTACAATAAATGTTGTGTATTTATTTTGTTGATTTTATTTTTTTACACTCTTAAAAAATTACAGCACACAAATAATG
>NC_090725.1:25991776-26004276 GCF_036898095.1 Palaemon carinicauda | reverse complement strand
AACTTTTCATCGAATACCCTACAATTTACATTAGGTAATGATTTTATGAAATTTTTAGGAACTAATATTTAACAAATATGCAGATAACATGAGAAAACAACATAGTTAAGAAACAAGCTATAAGAAAAAACAGCAATTGAATGTGTATACATCTAATTTCAAAATAATACCAGACTGAAGATTGAAAGTTTACTATATTATTAGAACAAGATAAGTCCTCTTTCTTATCTCCATTTTTTATATTCGAGCTTGACAAAGCAAGAGAGAACATTATATGAAGATGGGAATAGACATATGGACTGTTAGCATCTATGTTAAACCACTAACCACAACTAACAAATAAAAAAGAAATATATTCTAAAGTTATTTCTAAATGCTCTATATAATAAATCTATATTTATTATGTTGCTTTTTCTAGGACTTTACATTTTTAGACATTGCATAGTACTTGAAAAAACTATTATACATAAAAAACTTCTATATTAATGAGAACCACCAGGCGATGTGCTGGAGAATGCTATATATGGATTTTAAAAGTTATAATTCTTGGAATTCCTCGAGTAAATGTAGAGCAAAGTGTAAGTAATATCATAGTACCTCATATGGCTTGATTAATAAATTAGATGCCAGTTCTGTATGATAATACTAAATACATTGGCTAGAATCTTGCCCTGGGTTTATACAATAAGCATATTCTAGAATATTTTAGGTGAAATCTATAAAGAAAACTGGTGTCATTTGAAATATAACATCCATTTGCAAACTACCTATACATATGTATGTAATATTTCTTAAGGTTTAACTTTGGTCAATGCGTAGGATGAAAAAGCTAACGTAAAACTAAAATTCTATTAAATGCTTATCCATGGAAAATAACTCAGAGTTTCTAGTTAATGAAAATCTTTTGGGTGAAATTTCAGATTTAAAGGATAAGCTAATTCAAGTATTTTCGTTTATATAATAGCAGACTATAAACCCCTTTAACCAAAGAGATAGCTTGATAAAGTGAATTTTTATTTTTCATACATATGTACTTTCATGATTTTAGTGGCAACTAGAATTTATGAACAATGACCATTTTGTACTTGAACGAAAAAAAAGGGGTTTTCTAGAGAGATTAAAGTAATTAGTATGATACCGTCTCAGACTGAATACAAAGGATAATTAAAAGACCAGTAGACATTGGTCTTAGTAAAACTTGATTGAATGTAAACAATATGAAGAGAATGCTACATAAAAGCTTAGTATATTTTCCTACATTTATGAATAAGAATTTAGAACTTCATACAACATGTTGTTCTTAATAGTCTTCAAAATTATTATTATTATTATTATTATTATTATTATTATTATTATTATTATTATTATTATATTTGATAAAATACTTTTTAGTTTTTATTATTATTATTATTATTATTATTATTATTATTATTATTATTATTATTATTATTATTATTATTATTATTATTATAGAGTTAGTATATAATTCTCCAATTATTATCATTATTATTATTATTATCATTATTATTAATATTATTATTATTATTATTATTATTATTATTATTATTATTATTATTATTATGTAGTTCATGCATAATTTATTAGAACTTTTGATCATAAAATAATATAATATTTTCAATTATATTGCTATTGAGTATCTTTCCATTGTTCAGGCAAACGAAAATACATAAAGTAAAAGAGAACAAAGGGAAATGGAACACTTCCTTAGTTGAATTGAAAGGAAGAAAGAGAGCATATCCGCGTAGGAATGATGCTTCAAGAGAATGCCTTTGGGTAGAGGTCTGGAAGAGCAACTGCATTCGGAAAACTAGGTGCAGAATATATTTCCATGAAAAAAGCTAAGCCTACGGCCATTTGCGCTTTTGCCACACATATAAATTACACGGATCAAAGATTCTGTTTGTCTCAAGACCACTGTTCTTTGCATGGAGAGGTGGCAGTCTCTCTCTCTCTCTCTCTCTCTCTCTCTCTCTCTCTCTCTCTCTCTCTCTCTCTCTCTCTCTCTCTCTCTCGTTAGAGGAAAATATGTCTTTTCCGATAAATATAACCAACTCTCTATTTATTTTGTTTACCTATTTCAATTACCTCTTTCATAATGATTATCAGATTTTGTTCTACATCAAACGTTCTAGTGTTTTACTCACTGAAATTCTCTATTTTCTAACACATTACAATGAGCCATTCAGTAGTAATTGACCTGCAGCATTAATTTTCTTGGCTTAAAGTCACCAACACTACACGATACCTCTATATTAAATCGATGGTCAGCATTTACTCTCTCAAGCATTATTAGGAAAGAATAACCTATATATATCACTATTCAATATAAGGATTGTATGACTGAACCTTAATCTAAATAACTTCTTATAAACACCCATACAATTACTCATTACTCCTATTCAGTAATTCATATTAAATTTCATAGTAATGGCATGCTTTTTTTATTTCTTGATTTTTAACAAATTATGTAATTGTACCTACTATATTTCTAGGTTATGCCTTTCTCCCTCTTGCATTTAAAAAATGGAAATATTATTTTTATCAGTTTCTGGGTAACCTTGTCTTCATTTATAAAGTCGTCAAACACTTCCTTTCAATCATGTTTTCTTATGATTTTCCAAGATCTTCAAAAGATATCATCCAAGATAAAAACAAAAATATTCTAAAACATCCATAAATATAAAATACATTTCCACACTTCTACCAGTAAGTTTTATCATTCTTTGATATTTCCGATTTAGATCTTATTCAGAACGTCAAGTTCTTCTAAGGATTTCTTTTATCTCGAACAATATAACATAAAATCTGTAATATAAAAACAAGGTAGTCCTAACATTCACAACGAATACCTTTTAAAACCTGATGAGCTTTTACCCAATAGAGAAAGATGTATATTAATTACTTCCTCCTCTTCCACATACCGCAGTTCATTTGTGTCTGAGAAGGTACCAAACACCTTTCACTTCTATTAATTCGTTATAATGTTGTATCACACTTTTCTTTTCGAAAGATATATATCCACACAAATTTGAAAACATAACCAGTCATTAATATTTTCCAATCTCTTCCCAATATTAAAAATATATCAGAAGTTTCAAGCTTACTAATAATACATACAAACACACAAAGACACACACACACACACACTCACATACACACACACACACACACATATATATATATATATATATATATATATATATATATATATATATATATATATATATATATATATATATATATATATATATATATATATATATATATATATATATATATATATATATATATATATATATATATATATATATATATATATATATATATATATATATATATATATATATATATATATATATATATATATATATATATATATATATATATATATATATATACTCGTTACGAAGGATTATTAGAAAATCTTTGAGAGAGAGAGAGAGAGAGAGAGAGAGAGAGAGAGAGAGAGAGAGAGAGAGAGAGAGAGAGAGAGAGAGATAATTATTGTTATGATTGTTTATAGCCAGAAAGACTGCTTGAATAATTAAAGTTTTTTTCTGGTTTTGTTAGATATGTTACGGTAATTGTGTATGTCTTGGACATTTTTTTTTTGGGGGGGGGGGGGGCTGTAACAACAGTAGTGAGTGGGTTTTCATATATCCATCAAAAACAAAGCTGTACTCGTCAGGACCACGTATACTAGATCGGTTTGCTGTGAGACATCAGACTAAAATCTCCCATCGTCATCAATCAGAAGTGGCCAGCGTTGTGAGGTAAATTACTAAATACCAGTGATGACTAAAGACATGTCTAAGGCCTTTGTTCTGCAGTAGACTAGAAGGAGCCATATTTGCTGCTGTTGTTCAAGCGAATTATCAGAAAATTTTGGCAGGGAAATAACTGGTTTGTCAATACCAGATACTTGATTGGATATTTGTTTAGAAGAATGAACACTTGCTTTCAAGGAAGATGAAATCTTATTGTATATAGAAAGGGTGCTTCTACACCCCCTCCCCCTGGGCTATAAATCGTGTTCCAATGTTTTTAGGGACGCCACTTTCAAGACATTGCCGACAATGTTTGGTCAGTTGTACATCATTCACGGTTTAGTAAATGGGTTTTGCTTCTCTCCTATATTTGGTCCTTTGCCTGATGAAAAAAGAAGAAAAATAAATTCGATTCCTTGGTCCTGTAAAGACATCACTCCATTTTGAACACTAAATCAATTACCACAGGCTTTGAACTAGCAATGATAAAAGTTATCAGAGCAGAAATTGACAACATTGATCATTATAGCTTTTTTTTTTTTTTCAACATAGCGCCGTGTCTCTACATAAAAATAATGCTCTTTTGGCTTGAAAGTCAGAAGATTTATCATTGCAGATTCGCAAGCTTTCGTCACTGGCCTTGGTTCCAGTAGAACAAGTGGTTCACACCTTTGATACCTTAAATGATGAAGAATTTTATCCACCAGATGAGTTAGAGCAATTTATTACTAAGTCGATTCGTGGAATGGGCAACCCTATTGAGTCTACACCCCTAATCCCTTTACAAATGTAGTCTTGTTTATTATTATTATTATTATTATTATTATTATTATTATTATTATTATTATTATTATTATTATTATTATTATTGTTGTTGTTCTTATTCATAATATTATTACTCTTATTACTTGTTAAGCTTCAACCCTATTTGGAAAAGTATGATGCTATAAGCCTAAGAGCTCCAACAGAAAAAATAGCACCGCGAGGAATGTAAATAAGGAAATTAATAAAATACAATAGAAGCATCGAACAATTAGAATAATATATGTTGAGAAAAGTAACCACACTAAAATAGATCTTTAATATATAAACTATGTAAAAAAATACTAGGAAGAGTTATAAAATAGGATTGTGTGACCGAGTATAAACAGAACCACCCAAAGCAAGAGAATCCTACTCCAAGACAGTGAAAGACCATGGTATAAATGATATGACACTACTAAAATCTAGAGAACAATTGTTTAATTTTGAAGAGGCCTGCTACAAGAGCTGCTACCATAACTAAATAGTCTCTTTTACCCTTATCAAGAGAAAAGAAGCCACTGAACAACTACATTGCTGTAGTTTACCACTTCATCGAAGAAGAACAGAATGTAACATGGCATTTATTCAACAGGTTTCAGGAAAACACTCAAGCTTATGGAAATTTCTTGAAGTACTGCAAAGTGGGCAATCGTTTACGAAAGTCAAAATAGAGCAATAACCTTGAACTTAGTTGAATGTCCTGTGACAAACGTAAAAACAAATATAAAGAATCTGAAAACAGGTTTTAAAGATTTATTGTCCCAATGATCATTCTGATCTAGTTGAATATTTGCATGTAGTAGCTCATAATATTAAATTCGAATATATCACGTTATCATTATATTCTATTAGGTTTCATATAAGAAAAATGTGTTTTGTTTCTTTTTTTATTATTCAATATTTCACTTCAAAAATATTAAACAACTTTCATATGAAAAACATTTTTTTTTCTCAAACAGTTTAACTATCCAATAATATTTCACTAATGTCTGAATCTCAAACACTTTTTTTTCGAGGCACCAGCTGCCCATTGAGACACTGCCACTAGAGAGTTAGGGAGTCCTTTGACTGTCCACACAGTACTACATTGGATCCTTGTCTCTGGTTACAGTTCTTTCCCTCAGCCTATACAGACAACAAATAGTCTGGCCTATTCTTTACAGATTCTCCTCTGTCCTCATACACCTGACAACACTGAGATTACCAAACAATTCTTCTTCACCTAAGGGGTTAACTACGGCAATATAATTGTTCAGTTGCTACTTTCCTCTTGGTGAGGGTAGAAGAGTCTCTTTAGCTATAGTAAGCAGCTCTTCTAGGAGAAGGACACTCCAAAATCAAACCATTGTTCTCTAGTCTTGGGTAGTGCTATAGCCTCTGTACAATGGTCTTCCACTTTCTTGGGTTAGAGCTCCCTTGCTTGAGGGTACACTCGGGCACAGTGTTCTATCTAGTTTCCCTTCCTCTAGTTTTGTTGAAATTTGTATTGTTTATACATGAAATATTTAATGTTATTACTATTCTCGAAATATTTTATTTTTCCTTGTTTCCTTTCCTCACTGGGCTATTTTCCCCGTTGGGGCCCCTGGGATTATATCATCCTGCTTTTCCAACTAGGGTTGTAGCTTAGCAATTAGTGATAATAATAATAATAATAATAATAATAATAATAATAATAATAATAATAATAATAATAATAATAATAACTAACTAACTACAAACCTTGATCTATAATCTATAAACATATTCCACAAGCATAAATTCGAGTTGGAATTGCAATTGTTAATGTCAATTGCAATTATAAAAGGCTTCCATTCTAACCGTCTATATTATCGCATCTAGACTTTCACAATCTGGCAAATGTGATTATTTGAGTGAGATAGAATGATATAATGAATGCTACAGTATTAACAAAAAATAATAAAAAAATAAAAATAAAAGATCCTACATAAACTTATCCAAAAGAAATCAGAGAAAAATAAGGAAGCAATATTGAAGCTGAACAGGACACTAATTGAATAGCAGAAAGATTGAAGAGTGACGATGTTTAACCATTGAAGAAGACCAACATTGAGAAAATATATTGGAACCAATATGAAAAGGCTCTTCTCCTTATCACTCCAATTTTTACCGTAAGTCTCAGGTCATTTACAATACTATCACCAGTATATTTTAAACGGGTGCAATACACAAAGACCGTAAAGTAATATTTTCTAGTTGTTATGCACAAATTAATTTATTATCCAACATGTTATGAACTATTTTTCTATGATCCTCTTTTTTATTACTTTATTTCTTGTTTTTTTTTATTCTTAGCTTTTCTTATAAATTGGAAATACAATACAAAATTATCTATTCAAAATATTTTGCAATAACTACGTAGATGACGATATATTCCCTGGAACAGCAGAAATCTGACGGATAGAACTCCTCCGCCGTTCCTATCGATCTCAATGTTAAATGATGAATTGCTTCTAAGATTAAGATTGCGGTTTGGCTGCAACTGAGGGGAAAGATATTCCATTTGTGAGGGAAACCTAGAAAATATTACAGTGGGAGTTCAAATAAGAGAAATGGTCTTTGCTGAAGTTAAGATTAATCATCACTTTCTAAGATAAAGGGAGGATGCAAATTTTGATTATTGAATTCAATTTAAGAGAGAGAGAGAGAGAGAGAGAGAGAGAGAGAGAGAGAGAGAGAGAGAGAGAGAGAGAGAGAGAGAGAGAGAGAGAGAGAGAGATTTTTAGACACTTGTTTAAATTTTTGATGAACAAATAGTAACATGTGTCAATATGTTATTAGATGACTTATTTTCCATTTTCAGAGAATATAAATTGGATGAAAGCAATTAAATTAATTTTTTATCATAGGAAATTTCTAAAATATCTTAAAAAATCATAGTCCAGAAATTTTTATTAATAAAAGATATGACTGAAACATTCTTCAAATACTGGTAATCCTAAAATCTGTCAATGCCAAACAACAGGAAATGAAAGTAAACCTCACACGTGATTACTTCTCTATTATTGAGGCAATGGATGAAAGCTCAATAACAGAACAGCGAAGACAATCAATGCAAAAACAATGTCTTTAGTTAGATATAGAGCAGGAATATTGGAATGGGCAAATGAAGACCTGCAGAGGGAAGATGGATGTCTGAAAGCCATTTGGAACCAAAATTTGATTCCTTTTGGCAGAAAAGCTAACAAAAACTAATAGTCAAAGGCAAGGGAACTATTGCAACTAGATGAAATTGCATTAAGTTTTTAAATAAATTTAACTTCCTCCTGGAAATATGTTATTGTGACAGTAGTAAAAATGGAGCTGAAAAGGAAGGGGGAAAATTATGTTGTTGCAAAAGAACATCAAGAAAGTTATGCGTCACTACCTGGAAGTCTTAATTGGTAAAAAAATCCAGGTATTGGTTAGGTTATGCAAAAAAAAAAAAAAAAAAAAAAAAAAAAAAAAAAAAAAAAAAAACAGCTTCTATCATCATTACTAGCTAATCTACAACCTTTATTGGAAAAACAGGATGCTATAGCCCAAAGGGCTCCAAAAGGGAAAATAAGACCAGCCAGGAACGGGAATAAGGAAATGAATAAACTACAAGCGAAGTGATGAACAAATATATTCAGCTACCTTAAATTAGATTTTTCATATATGAACTATAAAAAAAGACATATCTGCCTGTTCAATATGAAACATTTGCTGCAAGTTTGAGCTTTTGAAGTTCCACTGATTAAGCTACCTGATTAGGAACAACTGTCCACAACTACGTCACAGCTGGAATAAAACTCCTAGAATACAACGTAGTATTGAGCTTCATGATGGATAAGGCATGACTATTAAAATTAACTGCATACCTATTATTATGAACCCAACACCCAGAGGTAAACTACGGATTTATAAAATCAAATAATGTTCATATTTTAGGCGATCGATATGTGTTATTATGCCTGATTGCCCATTAGTCATAGAGAGAAAATAATCAAAATTAGCCAGTAATAGTCAAATCCTTAATAACGAATTAGATTTTTCCTAGAAAAAAAAGACAAATAACAATTTTAAAAATTTTAATAATAATAATAATTTTAATGACTCAAATAAAAAATCCTTTTAATAAGTGACCCTTTTCGTTGAAAATATCTGGAAAGTCAATTTCCTCAAATAACCTTACTAGTTATACTAGATTTGGTAAACATACGCAGACATAATAAATACCTCAAAATGACTCACTGAAACATTTTAGGGCCAAAATGAAACCATAAAATTTTTGGAAGATCCCACAGTAAAGAGTTTTCGTCACTTCTCTTCTTTCTTTCTGTATTTTGGCCTCGTTCCTACTAATATGTATCATATATTAACTAAAAAATACGAAACATAAGAACAGTATTGCAACTATGAAGAAAATTTGCTGCTCCTACCACAGGTGAAGAAGCAAAATGCAGGTGCGTAATAAATATAGATAACTTTCCCTTGAAAACCTTTTGATATACTTTGATCAGTACCTTAATCACCCACTTCGAACATCACTGCGCTTTTTTACTAATTAGGCTGTGGCTTCAAATACCTATTTCCAAAGGACGTAAATATCCAATGCATTGGTGGGATTTCATCACGAAAATCAAGTATCGCAGCCATGAAAGGATGAGCGTTCGAGCCATTGAACCCCTTACGGTACATGGAGCCCAATCATATCCTTCATACCGGGGTTCTTGTAAATGAAGGATGTTAGATCACGTCGGATGAAAGGTATTGATGGGAGCCCTCAAGAATTGGAGTATAACCTGGGAATGAAATATTCAATTTTAAATAGTCTCATAAGGTATAACTCTTCTTAAGAACATGGTTTTCCTTTTCAAGTCAACGCTTATTTTTCAGATTTAATTTTGTAAAACGAAGAGTTTCTTAGGTTTTTCTTTAAGGAATAGATTTTTGATAGATTCAATAGAAGAAAAGAGTCTAGCTCTCAATTTTCCAATTGTACTTGTTTCCACAAAAGAATAGTCGCTAATCCGGTACATAATTTAAATTGTTGGATAATAATCTCAATTTATTTTTTCATGGTCATTGAAAATATGCAATGATAAACATTCACCATACAATACAGTTACTAGATATCATAGGTCATTGAAGATAACCTAGATTTTTCTAAAATATGACCGATAGGGTAAAAGTCCATTGAAGTAGATTTTCGAAACATATGCTAAGGGAAAGATTGAATATTATCATTATTTGAAATCTGATTACAAATGAAGGGCCTATTGATTCAATGGAAAATGATAATATAAGGTTTTAAAATCTGAGACACAAAAAAATAATATAGGAAACTCTGCATCAAAACTTAGCAATAGTGGCATGGTGAATTATACCGGAAAATGAAATGCAGAAATGTATATGGCCAAACAGAAACTTCTCCAATGAAAAGAAAAAGCTATAACGGAAAATCAGAAATGCTAATATCCTCTAATCCTTGATCTTCGGGATATTTTCATTATCATTATTATTATTTTTTTTTAATTGCATACAATGCTTACGCCATTCCCAGTCCGGACTGCATTGGTTGGACGATGGAATTACGCAGCCTCCATTGCTCCCGAGAGATATTGATTCAGGGGTTCCGTTTGGCTTGTGAATTCAAAGAGCTCTTCTTTCTGCAGTCCCCAAATCCCTTCCCCCTCCCAGCCACTACCCACCCCCTTCCCCACCGTGGGTTACCAACTCATTCATGACTCAAATGTTCCTAGATGGGAACAGGGATTCAGAAAACTGATGGTGTGGAAGTTTTAATTACTTTGTGTAATAAAAATGACAATGGTTTCAACCTTTAGTTCCTCATAGAAAGACATTAAAGAAATGGTAGACACACACATTTACACGCACACGCGTCCGTGCGCATGCGCGCATGCACACACACACACACACACACATATATATATATATATATATATATATAAACACACACACACACACACACATATATATATATATATATATATATATATATATATATATATATATATATATATATATATATATATATATATATATGTATACATTGGTAGATAGATGAATAAATATAAGGAGAGAGAGAGAGAGAGAGAGAGAGAGAGAGAGAGAGAGAGAGAGAGAGAGAGAGAGACACACACACACACACACACTTCTTGAATAAGCACACATGTCTCATTTAGAAAATATATTTTTCTTAAATAGAAAACGCAAGTTTAATAAAATTTAATTAAATGACAAGGAATCAGTATCTTTTTTAAGGTAAAGTCAGGCTGACACTTGCACGACTTTTTGCCACGAATTTGTCGTGGCAAGTCATGACATTTTTTGGCACGAACTGGGAGGTTCTCGCACTGTTCACTACGAGTTCGCATATAGTTCACGATGAGTTCACGACGAGTTCACGACGAGATTAAGAATAGTTCACGAATGCGTGGCCGTTCGTGTTCACATTGACCCGAACTGGCAGGACAAGTTCACGACGAGTTTACGCATAGTTTGCGCATAGTTTGCTCACTTCCCACATTGGCATGACGAGTTCACGCAATTCGGAAGGTGTCGTGCCGACTTGGCCACGCCATATAAAAAATGGGCCTCTCCCACTTTTGGTCATTTTTGGATTGGCTTTGGAAGAGACAATAGGCTATAATTTGAAAAGGAAATCTTTACTTTGATGTTGTTACTTTCAGAAAATTTTATTTTTCTTTGTTTCTGGGCTATTTTCCTTGTTGGAGCCCCTGGGCTTATAGCATCCTGCTTTTCCAAATAGGGTTATAACTTAGATAATAATAATAATAAAAATAATGGTAATGATAATAATAATAATAACTAATGGAATCTCTCTCTCTCTCTCTCTCTCTCTCTCTCTCTCTCTCTCTCTGTGCAGGCGATATCTTATCTTTGTCAGTTGAAAAAAGTTATCGCGATTTTCTCAAAGTACTCACATTATTTGTTCTTTCGATTTGAGGGTGATTCAATTTTACTCGCATTGATAGTGAAAACGTTTATATATTGTTGTGGTAGAAAATATGATATAATTATAATTAGGTTTGATCTGCCCGTGTGCTAATTGAGAGAGAGAGAGAGAGAGAGAGAGAGAGAGAGAGAGAGAGAGAGAGAGAGAGAGAGAGAGAGAGAAAGAGAGAGATTCTATCAGTTGTTATTATTATTATTATTATTATTTTTATTATTATTAGCTAAGTTATATCCCTAGTTGGAAAAGCAGGATGCTATAAGCCCACGGTCTCCAACAAGGAAAATAGCCCAGTGAGGAAAGGAAACAAGGACAAATAAAATATCCTAAAAGTAACAACATTAAAGTAAATATTTCCTTTTCACACTATAAAAACTTCAACAAAACCACAGAAGCGTCCTGGAAGCTCTATATATACATCCATACCAACGCGAGTGCCACTGTTGCTCAGTAGTCGTGAACTGCTTGTGAACTGTTCATGAACTGATCGTGAACTGCTCGTGCCATGAGCAAACTGTTCGTGAAGTGCATACACTAGTGGTGAACTGCTCGTGCCATCAATGAGTGAAGTACACGTGACCATGTCAGTGGGAAGGCACGGCCACGCTGCGACGCGCTCATATTCGTGAACATGTCGTCAATTACTCGTGAACTGTTCGTGAACTATTTTTGGCAGTTTGTGAAAGTTTTGGCATGGCACGCATTGCCACGCACTGGCACGCATCCTCCCTCATCATCCCGACGAGTTCACGACGCGTCCAGGAACAGTTCGCGCATAGTTTACGAAAATTTTGTCGTGACCAAAATTTTGAACATCTCAAAATTCTCGCCACGACATGCCATGATGTCCCAACAGGTTCACGATGCGTTCACTCCAGTTCACGACGAGTTCACGACAGTTCAAGACTCGAGTTGTGACAATGCGT
>NC_090725.1:25962590-25987590 GCF_036898095.1 Palaemon carinicauda | reverse complement strand
CACTGATTTTGTCATTATTATTATTATTATTATTATTATTATTATTATTATTATTATTATTATTATTATTATTATTATTATTATTATTATTATTATTATTATTATTATTATTATATTTATTAATAATAATATTATCATTATGATAAGCTAAGCTACAACTCGCAGGGAAAAACCCCCAGTGAGGAAATGAAACAAGGTAAGAAACTACAAAGTAATAATGAACGATTAAAATAAAATGTTTTAAGAACACTAAGAACACTAATAAAAATCTTTCCTATTTAAATTATAAAAAAAAAGGAAAGAAGATGAAGAGGAGATAGAATAATGCAATATAGTGTACCCCCCAAGCAATATCTAGTAAAATGTGTACATAAGTAGGTGTCTGTATTACTCCTGTAAGGTATGAAAGAGAATACAGTAGTGTTACTCCCTAGGAAGCTTATACAGAGTATCAGATGAGGGAATAATTATTTTCGAAATCAAATTTTAAAATTTTCCTGTCCTTCATCATTATATTATTTTTTTTTATTTTTTTATACGAAACATTGTTGAGAAAAGTTCTATGAAAAAAATTCAAATACTACTGATAATACTACTACTACTACTACTACTACTACTACTACTACTTCTACTACTACTACTACTGGTACTATTATTTATATTAATAATAATAATAATAATACTAATAAGAAGAAGAAGACGAAGAAGAAGAAGAAGAAGAAGAAAGAAATAGTATTAAAAAAAGAAGTAGAAAAAGTTAAGGTACCCTGACATTCGCACGAATTTGTGGCACACATTGTCACAACTCGAGTCGTGAACTGGCGTGAACTCGTCGTGAACTAGAGTGAACTCATCGTGAACCTGTCATGACATCGTGGCATGTCGTGGCGAGAATTTTGAAATGTTCAACATTTTGGTCACAACAAAATTTTCGTGAACTATGTGCGAACTGTTCGTGAACGCGTCGTGAACTCGTCGGGACGATGCGTGAGGTAGCGTGCCAGTGCGTGGCAATGCGTGCCATGCCACGATTGTCATGAACTGCCACGAATAGTTCACGAACAGTTCACAAATAATTGACGACATGTTCACGAATATGAGCGCGCCGCAGCGTGGCCGTGCCTTCCCACTGACATGGTCACGTGTTCTTCACGCATTGATGGCACGAGCAGTTCACGACTAGTTTACACACTTCACAAAAAGTTTGCGCATGGAACGAGCATTTTACGATCAGTTCACAACAGTTCACAAGCAGTTCACGGCTACTTCGCGACAGTGGCACTCGCATCGGTGTGGAGGTATATATAGAGCTTAGAGTACGCTTTTGTGGTTTTGTTGAAGTTTTTATAGTTTAAAAAGGAAATATTTAGATTAATGTTGTTTCTTTTAGAATATTTTATTTTTCTTTGTTTCCTTTCCTCACTGGACTATTTTCCTTGTTGGAGACCATGGGCTTATAGCATCCTGCTTTTCTAACTAGGGTTATAACTTAGCTAATAATAATAATAAAAATAATAATAATGATAATAATAATAACTGTTGCAATCTCTCTCTCTCTCTCTCTCTCTCTCTCTCTCTCTCTGCGTGTGTGTGTGTGTGCAGGCGACATCGTATTATTGTCAGTTGAAAAAAGTTATAAGTGATTTTCTCATAGTACTCACATTATTTGTACTTTCGATTTGAGGGTGATTTAATTTTACTCGCATTAATTGGGAAAACGTTTATATATTTTTGTGGTAGAAAATATGATATTATTATAATCAAGTTTGATCAGCCCTTGTGCTAATTGTGTCTTTCTTCGAGGTGGGGTTGCCTTTTCTTGCTCTTCGGCCTCTGCCAGCCTTAAAGACACAATTAGCACAAACTTAATTATAATAATATCATATTTTCTACCACAACAATATATAAACGTTTTCCCTATTAATGCCAGTAAAATTAAATCACCCTCAAATCGAAAGTACGAATAATGTGATTACTTTGAGAAAATAGCTTATAACTTTTTTCAACTGCCAAAAATACGATGTCGCCTGCACACACAGAGAGAGAGAGAGAGAGAGAGAGAGAGAGAGAGATTCCATCAGTTATTATTATTATTATTATTATTATTATCATTTTTAGTTTTTATTATTATTATTAGCTAAGTTATCACCCTAGCTGAAAAAGCAGGATGCTATAAGCCAAGGGGCTCCAACAAGGAAAATAGCCCAGTGAGGAAAGGAAACAAGGAAAAATAAAATATTCTATAAAGGAACAACATTAAAGTAAATATTTCCTTTTTAAATTATAGCATGTTGTCTCTTCCAAAGCCAATCCAAAAATGACCAAGGGTTGGAGAGGCCGCTTTTTTATATGGCGTGGCCAAGTCGGCACGATACCATCCGAATTGCATGAACTCGTCGTGGCAATGCGGGAAGTGAGCAAACTATGCGCAAACTATGCGTGAACTCGTCATGAATTCGTCGTACCCGTTCTTGTCAATGTGAACACGAACGGGCACGCATTCGTGAACTATTCGTGAACTCGTCGTGAACTCGTCGTGAACTCATTGTGAACTATGCGTTAACTCGTCGTGAACAGTGCGGGAACCTCCCAGTTCATGCCACAAAATACCACGACTTGCCACGACAAATTCGTGGCAAAAAGTCGTGCAAGTGTCAGCCTGGCTTTACCTCTAAAGAAGATACTGATTCCTCGCCATTTAATTAAATTTTATTAAACTTGTGTTTTCTGTTTAAGAAAAATATATTTTCTAAATGAGACGTGTGTTTATTCAAGAAGTGTGTGTGTGTGTGTGTGTGTTTGTGTGTGTGTGTGCGTGTGTGTGTGTGTGCGCACGCACGCGTGTGTGTGTAAATATGTGTCTACCATTTCTTTAATGTCTTTCTATGAGGAACTAAAGTTTGAAACATTGTCATTTTTATTACACAAAGTAATTAAAACTTCCACACCATCAGTTTTCTGAATCCCTGTTCCCATTCAGGAACATTTGAGTCATAAATGAGTTGGTAACCACGGTGGGGAAGGGGGTGGGTAGTGGCTGAGAGGGGGAAGGGATTTGGGGGACTGCAGAAGAAGAGCTCTTTGAATTCACAAGCTAAGCGGAACCCCTGAATCAATATCTCTGGGGAGCAATGGAGGCTGCATAATTCCATCGTTCAACCAATGCAGTCCGGACTGAGAAAGGCGTAAACATCGTATGCAGTTAAAAAAAATAATAATGATAATAAAAATATCCCGAAGATCAAGGATTCGAGGAAATTAGCATTTCCGATTTTCCGTTACAGCTTTCTCTTTTCAAAGGAGAAGTTTCTGTTTGGCCATATACATTTCTGCGTTTCATTTTCCGATATATTTCACCATGCCTCTATTGCAGTTTTGATGTAGAGTTTTCTATATTATTTTTTTGTGTCTTGGATTTTAAAACCTTTTATTATCATTTTCCATTGAATCAATAGGCTCCCTCATTTTTAATCTTAATTCAAATAATGGTAATATTCAATCTTTCTCATAGATATTTTTTTTTTCATTTCAGCAAATGTTTCGAAAATCTACTTCAATGGAGTTTTACCCTATTGGTCATATTTGAAAAAAATTTAGGATATCTTCAATGACCTATGATATCTAGTAACTGTATTGTATGGTGAATGTTTATCATTTCATATTTATAATGACCATGAAAAAAATAAATTGAGATTATTATCCAACAATTTAAATTAAGTACCGGATTATTGACTATTCTTGTGTGGAAACAAGTACAATCGGAAAATTTAGAGCTAAACTCTCTTTTATTCTATGGAATCTATCAAAAATCTTTTCCTTTAAAGAAAAACCTAAAAAACTCTTGGTTTTACAAAATTAAATCTGAAAAATAAGCGTTGACTTAAAAAGGAAAACCATGTTCTTAAGAAGAGTTATACCTTATGAGACCATTTAAAATGGAATATTTCATTCCCAGGCTATACTCCAATTCTTGAGGGCTCCTATCAATACCTTTCATCCGACGTGATCTAACATCCTTCATTTACAAGAATCCCGGTATGAAGGATATGATTGGGCTCCATGTACCGTAAGGGGTTCAATGGCTCGACCGCTCATCCTTTCATGGCTGCTCTACTTGATTTTCGTCGATGAAATCCCACCAATGTAACGGATATTTACGTCCTTTGGAAATAGGTATTTGAAGCCACAGCCTAATTAGTAAAAAAGCGCAGTGATGTTCGAAGTGGGTGATTAAGGTATTGATCAAAGTATATCAAAAGGTTTTCAAGGGAAAGTTATCTATATTTATTACGCACCTGCATTTTGCTTCTTCACCTATGGTAGGAGTAGCAAATTTTCTTCATAGTTGCAATACTGTTCTTGTGTTTCGTATTTTTTAGTTATTATATGATACATATTAGTAGGAACGAGGCCAAAATACAGAAAGAAAGAAGGGAAGTGACAAAAACTCTTTACTGTGGGATCTCCCAAAAATTTTATGCTTTCATTTTGGCCCTAAAATGTTTCAGTGAGTCATTTTGAGGTATTTATTGTGTGTGCGTATGTTTACCAAATCTGGTATAACTAATAAGGCTATGTGAGGAAATTGACTTTCCAGATATTTTCAGCGAAAAGGGGCACTTATTAAAAGGACTTTTTAATAAAGTCATTAAAATTATTATTATTATTAAATTGTTAAAATTGCTATTGGTTTTTTTTCCTATGAAAAATGTAATTCATTATTAGGAATTGACTATTGCTGGCTAATTTGGATTATTTTCTTTTTCAGTATGACTAATGGGCAATCAGGCATAATAACATATGTATCGATCGCCTAAAATGTGAACACTATTTGATTTTATAAATCTGCAGTTTACCTTTGGGTGTTGGGTTCATAATAATAGGTATGCAGTTAATTTTAATAGTCATGCCTTATCCATCATGAAGCTCAATACTACGTTGTATTCTAGGAGTTTTATTCCACCTGTGACCAAGTTATGGAAAGAGGTTCCTAATCAGTTAATTTAATCGGTGGAACTTCAAAACCTCAAACTTGCAGCAAATATTTCATATTGAACAGGCAGATATGTCTCTCTTTATAGCTTATATATGAAAAATCTAATTTAATGTATGTTATTATATTTGTTCATCACCTCTCTTGTAGTTTATTCATTTCCTTATTCCCGTTCCTGGCTGGTCTTATTTTCCCTGTTGGAGCCCTTGGGCTTATATCATCCTGCTTTTCCAATAATAGTTATAGATTAGCTAGTAATGATGATAGAAGCTGTTTTTTTTTTTTTTTTTTTTTTTTTTGCATAACCTAACCATAACCTGGATTTTTTACCAATTAAGACTTCCAGGTAATAACGCATAACTTCCTTGATGTTTTTTTGCAACAACATAATTTCCCCCCTTCCTTTTCAGCTCCATTATTATTACTGTCACAAGAACACATCTCCAGAGGGAAGTTAAATATATTTAAAAACTTAATGCAGTTTCATCTAGTTGCCATAGTTCCCTTGCCTTTGACTCTTAGTTCTTGTTAGCTTCTCTGCCAATAGGAATCAAATTTTGATTCCAAAAGACTTTTAAACATCCATCATCCCTCTGAAGGTCTTCATCTGTCCATTCCAATATTCCTGCACTATATCTAACGAAGGACATTGTCCTTGCATTGATTACCTTCGCTGTTCGGTTATTGAGCTTTTATCCATTGTCTCAATAATAGAGAAGTAATCACGTGTGAGGTTTACTTTAATTTCATGTTGTTTGGCATTGACAGATTTTAGGATTACCAGTATTTCAAGAATGTTTCATTCATATCTTTTATTGATGAAAATTTCTGTAATTTGATTTTTTAAGATAATGTAGAAATTTCCTATGGTAAAAAAGAAATTTCATTGCTTTCAGCCAACTTACATTCTCTGAAAATGTTAAATTAGTCATCTAATAACATATTGACGCATGTTACTTTTTGTTCATCAAAAATTTAAACAAGTGTCTAAAAAAATCTCTCTCTCTCTCTCTCTCTCTCTCTCTCTCTCTCTCTCTCTCTCTCTCTCTCTCTCTCTCTCTCTCTCTCTCTCTCTCCTCTCTCTCTCTCTCTCTCTCTCTCTCTCTCTTAAATTTAATTCAATCATCAGAATTTCCATCCTCCATTTATCTGAGAAAGTGATGATTAACTTTAACTTCAGCAAAGACCATTTCTCTTTTTTGAACTCCCACCGTAATATTTTCTAGGTTTCCCTCACAAATAGAATATCTTTCCCCTCAGTTGCAGCGAAACTGCAATCTTAATCTTAGAAGCAATTCATCATTTAACAAAGAGATCGATAGAAACGACGGGGGAATTCTATCCATCAGATTTCTGGTGTTCCTGGGAATGTTTCGTCATCTACGATAGATATTTATTGTATTGTATTTCCAATTTATAAGAAAAGATAAGAAGAGTAAAAAAAAAAACCAAGGAATAATGCAATTAAAAGAGAGGATTATCGAAAAAAATTTCATAACAAGTTGGATAATAAATCATCTCTTGCATAACAACTGGAAAATATTACTTTACGGTCTTTGTGTATTGCATCCGTTTAAAATATATTAGTGATAGTACTGTAAATGACCTGAGAATAGCTTTTTTATATCAGTTTCAATATATTTTCTCAATGTTGGTCTTCTTCATTGATTAAACTTCGTCACTGTTCAATCTTTCTGCTATTCAATTGGTGTCCTATTCAGCTTCAACAATGCTTCCTTATTTTTCTCTGATTTCTTTTGGTTAAGTTTATGCAGGATCTAACATTTACCAAGTTTCATATTTTATATTATTACTGTAGTATTCATTATATCATTCTATCTCACTCAAATAATCACATTTGCCAAATTGTGAAAGTCTATATACGATAATATAAACGGTTAGAATAGAAGCCTTTTATAATCGCAATTGACATTAACAATTACAATTCCAACTCGAATTTATGCTTGTGGAATATGTTTATAGTTTAGAGATTAAGGTTTGTAGTTAGTTGTTTGAAAAAAAAAGTGTTCGAGATTCAGATATTATAGAAATATTGTTCGATAGTTTTTTTTTTTTTCATATGAAAGTTGTTTAATATTTTTGAAGTGAAATATTGAATAATAAAAAAACAAGAACAACTGTTTTTCCCTATATGAAACCTAATAGAATATAATGATAACATGATATATTCGAATTCAATATTATGAGCTACTACATGCAAATATTCAACTAGATCAGTATGATCATCGGGGATAATAAATCTTTAAAACTTATTTTTCAGATTCTTAATATTAGTTTTTTTACGTTTATCATAGGACATTCAACTAGGTTCTAAGTTATTGCTCTATTTTGACTTTCGTAAATGATTGCCAACTTTGAAGTACTTCAAGAAATTTCCATAAGCTTGAGTGTTTTCATAAAACCTGTTAAATAAATTGCATCCTGTTCCTATTCGCTCAAGTGGTTAACTACAGCACTGTAGCTGTTCAGTGGCTACTTTCCTCTTGATAAGGCTAGAAGAGAAACTTAAGTTATGCTAAGCAGCTCTATAAGCAGGATACTTGAAAATCAAACATTTTTTCTCTAGATTTTGGTAGTACCATATCGTATATACCATGGTCTTCCATTCTTGGAGTACGATTCTCTTGTATGGGGGCATGGGGGTACACACGGTCACACTGTCCTATCTTATTTCTCTTCCTTGTGATTTTTTATAGTTTATATATGAAAGATCTATTTTAGTGTTGTTACTTTTCTCAAAATATATTATTTTAATTGCTATTTTCTATGTTTGAGCCCATGGGAATATAGCATACCCCTCTTCCTCCTCCTCCTTCTCCTCCTCCTCCTCCTCCTCCTCCTCCCAATAATAATAATAATAATAATAATAATAATAATAATAATAATAATAATAATAATAATAATAATAATAATAATAATAATAATAATAATAAAATAATAATAATAAAATTAATATTAATAATAATAATAATAATAATAATAATAATAATAATGATAATAATAAAAACCACATTTCAAAGGGAAATATAGGGTCTAAACTCTACAGGATGGCCCTATTCACGTATCCTCTTAGCAATCACTTACTGTAACGCTTCTGGTGGATAAAATTCAAGATATCACTTATTCTACTGGAACAAAGGCCAGAGACGAAAGCTTGTAAATCTGCAATGGTAATTCTGCTTGGGTGGCGTATCTAACTTTAAAGCCAAAATATTTTTTTTTTCATAAAGAGATACTAAGCTGTGGAAAAGAAAAAAAAGCCATAATGATCAACGTCGTCAATTTCAGTCTTGACAGCTTATATCATTGCTAGTTCAAAGCCTGTGGTAATTGATTTATTGTTTGAAAATGGAGTGAAAGTCTTTAGATAACAAAGAAATCAGACGTATATCTCTTCTTTTTTTATCAGGAAATAGACCAACTAAAGGAGAGCAGCAAAGCCAATTTACTAAACCGTGAATGATGTAAAACTGACCAAACTGGGTCACGACTGTCTTAAAAGTATCGTCTCTTGAAACATTGGGACACGATTTATAGAAATTCGTGGGGAGTAAAAATACTCTTTCTTTATACAATAAGAATTATTCTTCCTTCAAAGCAAGTGTTTATTCTTCTTAATTAATATCCTCTAAATTATTTGGTATTGATAAACCCCGGTTACTTTCTTGCCGAAATTTTTTGATACTTGGCTTGAAGAGCAACAGCAAATACTGAAAGGCCAGGTCGCAACTAACCATGCCACGAGGAAAACTCGTTGGTAAGAGACTGATGTCTCGCCAGGTAAATCCTTGAACTGCTGGGTAGCAGTCAGGTTCCGACTTCTTTTATGGCCTCTCGTGGCAGGGTTAGTTTCAACCTGGCCTTTCATTAGAAGGACACAGCGTTCGATCCCAAGTATGAAGTAGAAATTTATTTCTATTTGAACACGATGTTTTGTTGATAGGTATCCATATTGACTCCTTAGGGGTAATTTGAATGAATTACTACCAATTGTGTCACGTGGTGGGCCGGCACGACAAGGAAAACTTGCTGGTATGAGACTGATGTCTCCCCAGGTAAATCCTTGAACTGCTATGTAGAAGTTAGGTTCCGACTTCTTCTATGGCCTCTCGTGGCATGGTTGGTTTCGACCTAGCCTTTCATTAGAAGGGGCCAGCGTTCGATTCCAAGTATGAGGTAGAAATTTATTCCTATTTGAACACGATGTTGTGTTGATATTTATCCATATTGACTCATTACGGGTAATATGAATGAATTACTACCAATTGTGTCACGTAGTGGGCCGGGAAGTCGGGAACCTCGCTGGTAAGGGACTGATGTCTCACCAGGTAAATCCTTGAACTGCTATGTAGCAGTTAGGTTCCGACTTCTTTTATGGCCTCCCGTGGCATGGTTGGTTTTGACCTAGTTTTTCATTAGAAGGGGCCAGCGTTCGATCCCAAGTATGAGGCAGAAATTTATTTCTATTTGAACACGATGTTGTGTTGATATTTATCCATATTGACTTATTAGGGGTAATTTGAAAGAATTACTACCAATTGTATCACGTGGTGGGACGGGAAGTCGGGAAAATTCGCTGGTAAGAAGACTGATGTCTCGCCAGGTAAATCCTTGAACTGCTGAGTAGCAATTATGTTCCGACTTCCTTTATGGCCTCTCGTGGCATGGTTGGTTTCGACCTGGCCTTTCATTAGAAGGGGCCAGTGTTCGATCCCAATTATGAGGTAGAAATTTATTTCTACTTGAACACGATGTTGTGTTGATATTTATGCATATTGACTCATTAGGGGTAATTTGAATGAATTACTAAAAATTTTGTCACATGGTGGGCCGGAAAGTCGGGGAAATCTCGCTAGTAAGAGACTGATATCTCGCCAAGTAAATCCTTGAACTGCTGTGTAGCAGTTAGGTTCCGACTTCTTTTATGGCCTCTCGTGGCATGGTTGGTTTCGACATGGCCTTTCATTAGAAGGGGCCAGCGTTCAATCCCAAGTATGAGGCAGAAATTTATTTCTATTTGAACACGATGTTGTGTTGATATTTATCCATATTGACTCTTTAGGGGTAATTTGAATGAATTAATACCAATTGTGTCACGTGGTGACCGGGATATCGGGGAAAACTCGCTTGTAAGAGACTGAGGTCTCGCCAGGTAAATCCTTGAACGGCTGGGTAGCAGTTAGGTTCCGACTCCTTTTATGGCCTCTCGTGGCATGGTTGGTTTCGACCTTGCCTTTCATTAGAAGGGGCCAGTGTAAGATCCCGAGTATGAGGTAGAAATTTATTCCTATATGAACACGATGTTGTGTTGATATTTATCCACATTGACTCACTAGGGGTAATTTGAATTAATTACTACAAGTTGTGTCACATGGTGGGCCGGGAAGTCAGGGAAAACTCGCTGGTAAGAGACTAATGTCTCGCAAGGTATATCCTTGAACTGCTGGGAAGTAGTTAGGTTTTGACTTCTTTTATGGCCTCTCGTGTCATGGTTGGTTTCGACCTGGCCTTTCATTAGAAAGGGCCAGCGTTCGATCCCCAGTATGAGGTAGAAATTTATTCCTATTTAAACACGATGTTGTGTTGATATTTATCCATATTGACTCATTAGGGGTAATTTGAATGAATTACTACCAATTGGGTCACATGGCGCGCCGGGAAGTGGGGAAAACTCGCTGGTAAGAAACTGATGTCTCGCCAGGTAAATCCTTGAACTGCTGGGTAGCAGTTAGGTTCCGACTTCTTTTATGGCTTCTCGTGGCATGGTTGGTTTCGACCTGGCCTTTCATTAGAAGGGGCCAGCGTTCGATCCCAAGTATGGTGTAGAAATTTATTCCTATTTAAACACGATGTAGTGATGATATTTATCCATATTGACTCATTAGGGGTAATTTGAATGAATTACTAAAAATTTTGTCACGTGGTGGACCGAGAAGTCGGGGAAAACTCGCTGGTAAGAGACGGATGTCTCGCAAGGTAAATTTTTGAACTGCTGGGTAGCCGTTAGGTTTCGACTTCTTTTATGGCCTCTCGTGGCATGGTTGGTTTCGACCGGGCCTTTCATTAGAAGGGGCCAGCGTTCAATCCCAAGTATGAGGTAGAAATTTATTCCTATTTAAACACGATGTTGTTTTGATATTTATCCATATTGACTCATTAGTTGTAATTTGAATGAATTACTACCAATTGTGTCACGTGGTGGGACGGGAAGTCGGGGAAAACTAGCTGGTAAGAGACTGATGTCTCGACAAGTAAATCCGTGAACTGCTGGGTAGCAGTTAAGTTCCAACTTCTTTTATGGCCTCTCGTGGCATGGTTGGTTTCGACCTGGCCTTTCATTGGAAGCAGCCAGCGTTCGATCCCAACAATGAGATAGAAATTCATTTCTATTTGAACACGATGTTGTGTTGATATTTATCCAAATTGACTCATTAGGGGTAATTTGAATTAATTACTACCAATTGTGTCACCTGGTCGGCCGGGAAGTAGGGAAAATTCGCTGTTAAGAGACTGATGTCTCGCCAGGTAAATCCTTGAACTGCTGTGTAGCCGTTATTTTCTGACTTCTTTTATGGCCTCTCGTGGCATGGTTGGTATCGACCTGGCCTTTCATTAGAAGGGGCCAGCGTTCGATTCCATGTATGAGGTAGAAATTTATTCCTATTTGAACACGATGTTGTTTTGATATTTTTCCATATTGACTCGTTAGGGGTAATTTGAATGAATTACTACCAATTGTGTCACGTGGTGGGACAGGAAGTCGGGAAAATTCTCTGGCAAGAGACTGATGTCTCGACAAGTAAATCCGCGAACTGCTCGGTAGCAGTTAAGTTCCGACTTCTTTTATGGCCTCTCGTGGCATGGTTGGTTTCGACCTGGCCTTCCATTAAAAGGGGCCAGCGTTCGATCCCAAGAATGAGATAGAAATTTATTTCTATTTGAACACGATGTTGTGTTGATATTCATCCATATTGACTCATTAGGGGTAGTTTGAATGAATTACTACCAAAATGTGTCACGTGGTCGGCCGGGATGTTGGAAAAATTCGATGTTAAGAAACTGATGTCTCGGAAGGTAAATCCTTGAACTGCTGTGTAGAAGTTATCTTCTGACTTATTTTATGGCCTCTCATGTCATGGTTGGTTTCGACCTGGCCTTTCATTAGAAGGGGCCAGCGTTCGATTCCAAGTATGAGGTAGAAATTTATTGCTATTTGAACACGATGTTTTGTTGATTTTTATCCATATTGACTCATTAAGGGTAATTTGAATGAATTACTACCAATTGTGTCACGTGGTGTGACGGGAAGTCGGGAAAATTCGCTGGTAAGAGACTGATGTCTCGCCAGGTAAATCCTTGAACTGCTGGGTAACAGTTAGGTTCCGACTTATTTTATGGCTTCTCGTGGCATGGTTGGTTTTGACCTGGCATTTCATTAGAAGGGGCCAGCGTTCGATCTCAAGTATGAGGTAGAATTTCATTTCCATTTGAACACGATGTTGTGTTGATATTTATCCATATTGACTCATTAGGGGTTATTTGAATGAATTACTACCAATTGTGTCACGTGGTGGGACGGGAAGTCGGGAAAATTCGCTGGTAAGAGACTGATGTCTCGCCAGGTAAATCTTTGAACTGCTGGGTAACAGTTAGGTTCCGACTTCTTTTATGACCTCTCGTGGCATGGTTGGTTTCGACATGGCCTTTCATTAAAAGGGGCCAGCGTTCGATCCCAAGTATGAGGTAAAAATTTATTTCTATTTGAACACGATGTTGTGTTGATATTTATCCATATTGTCTCATTAGGGGTAATTTGAATGAATTACTACCATTTGTGTCACGTGGTGACCGGGAAGTCGGGGAAAACTCGCTGGTAAGAGACCGAAGTCTCGCCAGGTAAATCCTTGAACTGCTGGGTAGCAGTTAGGTTTCGACTCCTTGTATCGCCTCTAGTGGCATGGTTGGTTCTGACCTGGCCTTTCATTAGAAGGAGCCAGCGTTCGATTCCAAGTAAGAGGTAGAAATTTATTCCTATTTAAACACGATGTTGTGTTGATATTTATCCATATTGACTCTTTAGGGGTAATTTGAATGAATTATTACCAATTGTGTCACGTGGTGGGCCGAGAATGCAGGGGAAAACTTGCTGGTAAGAGACTGATGTCTCGCCAGGTATATCCTTGAACTGCTGGGTAGCAGTTAGGTTCCGACTTCTTTTATGGCCTCTTGTGGCATGGTTGGTTTCGACCTGGCCTTTCATTAGAAGGGGCCAGCCTTCGATCCCAAGTATGACGTAGAAATTTATTCCTATTTAAACACGATGTTGTTTTGATATTTATCCATATTGACTCACTAGGGGTAATTTGAATGAATTACTAAAAAATTTGTCACGTGGTTGGCCGAGAAGTCGGGGAAAACTCGCTGGTAAGACTGATTTATCGCTAGGTAAATCCTTGAACTGCTGGGTAGCAGTTAGGTTCCGACTTCTTCTATGGCCTCTCGTGGCATGGTTGGTTTCGACCTGGCCTTTCATTAGAAGGGGCCTGCGTTCGATCCCCAGTATGAGGTAGAAATGTATTCCTATTTGAACACGATATTTTGTTGATATTTATCCATATTGACTCATGAGGGGTAATTTGAATGAAATACTACAAATAGTGTCACATGGCGGGCCGAGAAGTCGGGGAAAACTCGCTGGTAAGAGATTGATGTGTCGCAAGGTAAATCTTTGAACTGCTGTGTAGCAGTTAGGTTTCGACTTCTTTTATGGCCTCTCGTGGCATAGTTGGTTTCGACCTGGCCCTTCATTAGAAGGGGCCAGCGTTCAATCCCAAGTATGAGGTGAAAATTTATTCATATTTAAACACGATGTTCTTTTGATATTTATCCATATTGACTCATTAGGGGTAATTTGAATGAATCACTACCAATTGTGTCACGTGGTGGGCCGGAAAGTGGGGAAAACTCGCTGGTAAGAGACTGGTGTCTCGACAAGTAAATCCTCGAACTGCTGGGTAGCAGTTAAGTTCCGACTTCTTTTTTGGCCTCTCGTGGCATGGTTGGTTTCGACCTGGCCTTTCATTAGAAGCGGCCAGCGTTCGATCACATATATGAGGTAGAAATTTATTTCTATTTGAACACGATGTTGTGTTGATATTTATCCATATTGACTCTATTAGGGGGTAATTTGAATGAATTACTACCAATTGTGTCACGTTGTGAGCCGGGACGTCGGGGAAAACTCGCTGGTAAGAGACTGATGTCTCGCCAGGTAAATCCTTGATCTCCTTGGTAGCAGTTAGGTTCCTACTTATTTTATGGCTTCTCGTGGCATGGTTGGTTACGACCTGGCCTTTCATTAGAAGGGGCCAGCGTTCGATCCCAAGTATGAGGTAAAAATTCATTTCTATTTGAACACGATGTTGTGTTGATATTTATCCATATTGACTCATTAGGGGTAATTTGAATGAATTACTACCAATTTTGTCACGTGGTGGGCTGGGAAGTCGGGGAACACTAGCTGGTAAGAGACTGATGTCTCGCCAGGTAAATCCTTGAACTGCTGGGTAGCAGTTAGGCTCCGACTTCTTTTATGGCCTCTCGTGGCATGGTTGGTTTCGACCTGGCCTTTCATTAGAAGGAGCCAGCGTTCGATCCCTAGTATGAGGTAAAAATTTATTTCTATTTGAACACGATGTTGTGTTGATATTTATCCAAATTGACTCAATAGGGGTAATTTGAATGAATTACTACCAATTGGGTCACATGGTGGGCCGGGAAGTCTGGGAAAACTCGCTGGTAAGAGACTGATGTTTCACAAGGTAAATCCTTGAACTGCTGGGTAGCATTTAGGGTCCGACTTTTTTCATTGGCTCTCGTGGCATGGTTGGTTCGACCTGGCCTTTCATTAAAAGAGGCTAGCGGTCGATCCCAAGTATGAGGTAGAAATTTTTTGCTATTTAAACACGATGTTGTGTTGATATTTATCCATATTGACTCTTTAGGGGCAATTTGAATGAATTACTACCAATTGTGTCACGTGGTGGGCCGAGAAGTCGGGGGAAAACTCGCTGGTAAGAGACTGATGTCTCCCCAGGTAAATCCTTGAACTGCTGGGTAGCAGTTAGGCTCCGACTTCTTTTATGTCCTCTTGTGGCATGGTTGGTTTCGACCTGGCCTTTCAGTAGAAGGAGCCAGCGTTCGATCCCTAGTATGAGGTAAAAATTTATTTCTATTTGAACACGATGTTGTGTTGATATTTATCCAAATTGACTCAATAGGGGTAATTTGAATGAATTACTACCAATTGTGTCACGTGGTGGGCCGAGAAGTCATGGTAAAACTCGCTGGTAAGAGACTGATGTCTCCCCAGGTAAATCCTTGAACTGCTGGGTAGCAGTTAGGTTCCGACTTCTTGTATGGCCTCTTATGTCAAGGTTTGTTTCGACATGGCCTCTTATTAGAAGGAGCCAGCGTTCGATTCCAAGTATGAGGTAGAAATTTATTTCTATTTGAACACGATGTTGTGTTGATAATTATCCATATATATATATATATATATATATATATATATATATATATATATATATATATATATATATATGTATATGAGTGTGTGTTTTTGTGTGTGTGTGTATTATTATTAAGCTTGAACCATCTGATATCTTTTGATATGGAAAAGAGATTTTAAAATATTTATGAATGGTTATGCTTTCAAATTTTTCTGGATATAGATCTTTTGAAAAAAGAAGTATGATTTGAAATGTTAACGAATTGATAGGAGTGAAAAAAGTTTGGTACTTTGTTAGACACAAATGAACTGCGGTATGTGAAAGAGGAGGAAGTAATTCGCACATATATTTCTTTATTGGGTGAAAGCTTTCGAGTTCTCAAAAGATTTTCATCGTGATTGTTAGGACGAAATTCTATATTTCAGATTTTATGTTACACTGTTTATGATGAAAGAAATCCTTAGAAGAGAAAGATGTAATTCAATGGAAAAAGTATGGAATTGTTTATTATATGTTTGTATGCTATTGTAGAATTCTTATCATGGAGTATAGCTTATGAAGATATCCGAAAATCATAAAAAAATGATTCTAAGGAAGTGTGTAAACCATTTATAAATGGAGAAAAGGTTCGCCAGAAAATGATAAAAAGGATAAAACCCTTTTAAAATGCTAGAGAGAGAACGGCATTAGCAAGATTTATATTCGGTACAATGACATAATTCGGTAAAAATCCAGAAATAAAAAAAAAACAGCATTACTATGATATTTAATATTATTAACTGAATAGGGGTAATGAGTAACTATATGGGTTCTAATATGAAGTTATTTAGATTAAGGTTCAGTCATACAATCCTTATATTGAATGTTAATTTATAGAGGTTACTCTTTCCTAATAATGCTTAGGGATAGTAAATGCTGATCATCGATTTAATATAGAGGCATCGTGTAGTGTTGATGACTTTTAGCAAAGACAATTAATGCTTCAGGTCAATTACTTCTGAATTGCTCATTGTAATGTGATAGAAAATAGAGAGTTTCAGTGAGTACAAGACTATAGCGTTTGATATTAAGACCGATAGAGAACTCGAAACTTTGATATAGAACAAAATCTGATATTGCTGGTGAAAATGGTAATTGAAGAAAATAGAAAAGGGATATATATTTAGTTAGCTATATTTAGCCGAAACTACATATTCTATTCAAATGAGAGAGAGAGAGAGAGAGAGAGAGAGAGAGAGAGAGAGAGAGAGAGAGAGAGAGAGAGAGAGAGAGAGAGAGAGAGAGAGACTACCACCTCTCCAAGCAAAGAACAGCGGTCTTAAGATTCACAGAATCTTTGATCCGTGGAATTTATATGTGTGGTAAAGGCGCAAATGGCCGTAGGCTTAGCTTTTATCCTGGAAATATATTCTGCACCTGGTTTTCCGAATGCAGTTGCACTTCCAGACCTTTATCCAAGGGCATTCTCTTGAAGCATCATTCGTATGCGGATATGCTCTCTTTCTTCCTTTCAATTTAAACAAGGAAGTGTTCCATTTCACTTGGTTCTATTTTACTTTATTTCATTTTTGTTTGCATGAACAATGGAAAGATACTCAAGAGCAATATTATTGAAAATATTATCTTATTGTACGATCAATAGTTTTAATAAATTATGCATTAACTACATAATAATAATAATAATAATAATAATAATAATAATAATAATAATAATAATAATAATAATAATAATAATAATAATAATAATAATAATAATAATAATAATTGGAAAATTATCTAATAACTGTATGGTAATAATAATAATAATAATAATAATAATAATAATAATAATAATAATAATAATAATAATAATAATAAAAACTAAAAAATAATTTATTAAGGAAAATGATAATAATAATAATAATGATAATAATAATAATAATAAAAATAATAATAATAATAATAATAATAATAATAATAAATCAAAAAATAATTCATCATTATAATAATAATAATAATAATAATAATAATAATAATAATAATTATAATAATAATAATAATAATAATAATAATAATGATAATAATAATATTAATAATTAGGAAGACTATTAAGAACAATATGTTGAATGATTTTTTTTTTATAAATGTAGGAAAATATATCAAGCTTCTATGAAGCATTCTCTTCATATGGCTTACAGTCAATCAAGTTTTACCAAGACCAATTTCTACTGGTCTTTTAATTATCCTTTATTCTCTCTCGAAAACTTTTTTTTTCCAGCACAAAATGATCATTACTTATCAATTCAGGTTGCCACTAAAATCATGGAAGTATATATGTATGAAAAATAAAAATTTCCCTTTATCAAGCCATCTCTTTGGTTGAATGGGTTTATAGTCTGCTATCATATAAACGAAAATACTTGAATTAGCTTGTCCTTATAATCTAACATTCCACATAAAAGATTCTCATTAACTGGAAACTCTGAGTTATTTTTCATGGATAAGCATTATATATAATTTGAGTTTTACGGTGGCTTTTTCATCCTACGCATTGACCAAGGTTAAACCTTAAAAAATATTACATATACATGTATAGGTAGTTAGCAAATGGATGTTATATTTCAAATGACACCAGTTTTCTTTATAAATTTCATCTAAAATATTCTGGAATATGATTATTTTATAAACCCAGGCCAAGATTCTAACCACAGCCTTTAGTAATATCATACAGAACTGGCATCTAATATATTAATCAAGCCATATTAGGTACTATGATATTACTTACACTCTGCTCTACATATTCTCGAGGAATTCAAAGAATTATAACTTTTAAAATCAGTATATAGCATTTTCCAGCACATCGCCTGGTGGTTCTCATTAATATAGAAGTTTTTTATGTATAATAGTTTTTTCAAGTACTATGCAATGCCTAAAAATGTAAAGTCCTAGAAAAAACAACATCTCTTTATATAGATTTAATATATACAGCATTTTGAAATAACTTTTGAATATATTTTATTTTTATTTGTTAGTTGTGGTCAGTGGTTTAACATAGATGCTAACAGTTCATATGTCTATTCCCATCTTCATATAATGTTCTCTCTTGCTTCGTCAAGTTCGAATATAAAAAGATGGAGATAAAAAAGAGGACTTATCTTGATTCTAATAATATAGGTAACTTTCAATCTTAAGTCTGGTATTATTTTGAAATTAGATGTATACACATTCAATTGCTGTTTTTTCTTATAATTTGTTTCTCAACTGTGTTGTTTTCTCATGTTATCTGCATATTTGTTGAATATTAGTTCCTAAAAATTTCATAAAATCATTACCTAATGTAAATTGTAGGGTATTCGACGGGAACTTTGTAGACAGGATGATTCGAATCACACAAAAATAATACCAATTTATTCAAAATAATTTAACTGTGAATACAGAATGGAAGTCCCGTATTTCCAGTAATAAAAAAAAATATTTAATCGAGTTTTCTTATAAGCAGAGTATTAAGCAACATTAAACACGTTAATTTCTTATAAGGTATTCTTCTGACAATGCAAAAGAATCCGTATATCATATCCACTATAATTGATATGAAAGATTTTTTATCTTTCAAACGCAGTAATATCTTGATAAAGAAACCAAAGCGAAACGTATAAAATTCCTTCAAAACAATAACGCCAATTTTGTTTATGATAAATATCATAATTGAATTATAGCTAATTTTGGACAAAGATATTATTCAGTTGCAGTAAATATCAATAATAAATAATAATAAAATGCAAGCCTAACCTTACAGACAACTTTTTTTTCTAACTCATGAAATATATGGCCTCATATAGTACTGTGTATCTTTGTATAGTATTGATATATTTGATATGTACTATCAAACACACACACACACACACACACACACACACATATATATATATATATATATATATATATATATATATATATATATATATATATATATATATATATGTATGTATATATATATATATATATATATATATATATATATATATATATATATATATATATATAAATATTTGTATATATATACATACATATATATATATATATATATATATATATATATATATATATATATATATATATATATATATGTGTGTGTGTGTGTTTGTGTGTATGTGTGTGTTTGTGAGTGTTTGTGTGTGTGTATAAATTCAAATTCTCACTTCTGTCTTAGTTTCAATGGAAAGGAAGTTTCTTTATCATATATGAGTAACATTAAGCTTATTATGAATTACTGAATCAATGATAGAATTTGCATCCAGTGGATAATATTTTTACGTATAAAATTATAGTTTGTTCATAGCTGAAGCAGATCGTATTTCAATTGCATAGTTCATGTTTAACTTCTTCCTAGTCTCCTGTATAACTTTCGCCCTATATTGTATTTGTAGTCTTAGCCTAACCTTCTCCGTCATTAATATTTTATAGTACCTAATTTTTCTCAGAAACGTTTCATGAATATGAGCCTTTCCTTCAGATTTCAGGATACAATGTGCATTTAAAAGCGGAACTGTACGGAGTGTTGCAATACCAAAAGTTTATTTACTCTCCAATCTGAAATGATTATTTGGTTTCCTGGAATTTCTGATGTCTGTATATTTGTCCTCTATTTTTTTTTTGTGGGGGGGGGGGGGGCCTTAATAGACAATTTTTTATAGGTTAATTATTGGCAAAATTACTTTAAAGTAAAATTTTCTCTCAAAGAGAAAATTATCCAGACAAAAGCTATCAGACAACTCTGATATAATCTTAGAAATATCATTATATCCTTAGAATATAAACTCTTTTGAACAACTAATGTCCAGAGAGATGCAAGTACAAGTATTTATAACTATTATTCAACAGTCAACAGCCTTAGAGAGAGAGAGAGAGAGAGAGAGAGAGAGAGAGAGAGAGAGAGAGAGAGAGAGAGAGAGAGAGAGAGAGAGAGAGATACTTTTGCTCTTTTTACATTAACATTGATGTTCAAAGTTAAGAGATTATAATTATTTTCTTATTTTTAACACATAAAATAATTAAAGTAAAATTAAAAAGTATTTTCATGAAAAGTAATTTTTATTCAAATTGAATTAAAATGTGTAAATAAATTTTTTTTATCATATTCTTTTAATCAAAGCTTTAATAATATGTTTTACGTGTTTTTTTTTCTTATTGTAATACATGTAATATTTTTTTTCATATTGTTTATATTCTTAGGATAATCATTATTAATGTAAATAGAATATATAATCATTTATCTTTTAAATGATATATTTATCATAACTTAATCAGAAAAGTATAATCGGTAAAACCTTTCCAGATTAAGCGTTTTGCCCGCACCATATTGCGGTCGCTACGGGAAAAAAAATACTAATAAAGAAAAATAAATAAAATAAAATCCTGCAATATTCATTATTTGTGTGCTGTAATCTTTTAAAAGTATAAAAAAAATAAAATTAACAAAACAAATAGACAACATTTATTGTAATATAAGTAATAAATAAAGATTTTCAAAATCATATATAGCTGATATCAACATAGCTTGTAGTGAAAAAATCATAATCATTGAAGAAAGTTTATTAATCTACAATTATATGTAAAAAAGGGTTCAACACGAAAACTGAGACCTACAAAGCCTTTTTAATTGTTTCCATATCATACATAGTTTAGCGTTGTCTGACGTCACAGCTTGAGAATATCCAATCTTGGTTATAGGATTAATTCAAAACATTCAACTCTTTCTATTATTGAAAATTGTGAAAAAAAAAGTTTTAATTAATTTCTCTAAATTAATTTACGTTCTTATGAGTGAAGGAAGAGCATTAAGGAATTATTCTAAACTTTTGTATGATTTAAATACAGTTTATTCTTTTATGCTCTAGCATAAACAGCTTGAAGTAGTAAGTCAGTAAAATAAATGTTCGTTACAATATTATATTACTCTAACCCACCGCCCCCCCCCCCTCCATAAAATGGTTTTGTGTGGGGGGATGTGATATTCCAGCCGGAGACGGAGTCAAATTAATACATAATTGCATGAGATTTCATTTAAAACGTAATTTCAGCCTTGATATTCTATAAAGAATCATTCCTTAAGATGTATGAGCCTCTTACCCTCCACGGTTTTACCTGAGAAATTTTTCATTAAGATCCTGCTCCAGCAATTACTGCCGGAAAACTTCCTTTTATGATACACTTACACAAGTTAATCAATTCATAGTGTCTATAAAGAATCCAGATTAGAGACGTCTCGAACTGTCGATCTAACAAAGCCAAAACTCCTCTCTGCTGGGAAGAGGGACGCTGGTGACTGGTACAATACTTGAACATACGCTACCGTTATCTAAAGCGATGTCAGGCACGGCAGCCGATCGGGACTACGGTCTACCACAGAGCCAAAGAAAGATCTATCAAAAAGAAGGCAACTGTGCTTACCCTATACAAAAAAAAAAAAAAAAAAAAAAAAAAAAAAAAAAAAAAAAAAAAAAAGCAGGTAAATAGAAGAAATGTTCGGAACATGATTTTTAGAGTGTACTATAGTTAACACACCAGGACTGTTGATTTGATAGTTAGGGTGTGAATGCCCATAAATGCAAAACAGTTATAGGATTCAACTTTTTTTTTTCATTTATTATCACATACAAAGGGGAAGTAATTGAACCCGTTTTAATAAACGAATCCAATCATGATAATTTATGAGCAGGATATAATTGGATATATGTGCATTATCCCTACAACCGGATTATGATTTGGATTCTTTGAAGCTTTTTAGAACTTGATCAAATGGGTAGAAATTAGAATTCTAGGAACAATATTAGGTTCCTTTGAAGTGATTTTTCTACTGCTATTTATTGTGCCATTTATAAATAACAAATAAACCTCTACACATATGATTAAGGTAGTCACACAGATAATAAGTTACACGTGATACTTAAAAGTTTGGAAAATTTCTCCTAAAATGTTAAGGATACCTAAAAGAAATGACTAAAATACATGTGAAATATTTGTTTAAATAACACATTCTTCCATTTATGACGAAAATCTTACCTGGGATTACTTGAAATGTGTAAAATTGAATAGAGACATCAAGATTTTCAATAATCATAGTTACACCTATTTGCCAACTATATGTGTTTACACATGTTTTTAACTACTGAAACGGCTAGAGATATGAGAAGTTACAAGGGTTTTGACTGTCTCTAGTACTTTTTAGTCTATCAGCGGGAACTTCATTTGCTCTTGGGTAGAGTAATTTTGTTTAAGCGTTTAGACAGTTTTTATGATATTGTCTAACTTAATTCTTAATTTGTTTACTGTGTTACAGTTTAATGCATCCGTTGGACCTGGAAAAAAAGGAAACAAAAATATACACCAGAGAGAGAGAGAGAGAGAGAGAGAGAGAGAGAGAGAGAGAGAGAGAGAGAGAGAGAGAGAGATACAGTAACGTTATCATACCGAACATTAACTTATCTAAACGACAAATAGGTCGAGGCTCACATTACAATAGCGATAGGGAAAACTCCCTGGACAAACGGATGGAAACCTTATCACCAAAGGGAATTAATATAAATACTTTCATTTAGTGGCATTAATCCAGTGTTAATGGATGTAAACACCGAAGTCATTTGTTACGACCAGACTTTTGTCAGTCTTGGGTTAGGGGAAGTTTGCATGTTTGCTCTCACAATTTACGGCTTTAATGAATTCTTCCTTTTACAAATCCTATTTACTGTTCACTTGAAGTAAGGATAAGCAGGATATATTACCTAAAGGAAAGTAAATATTTTTTATGTAGAAAAGTTATGCATAATTTTGATAACAAAAACAAGAAAATACTGAGGTAAAGACTTAATTTGTATTTACTCATATATCCTCCATGTATAATACAGAGAAATTGTTGGTATATATACATATATATATATATATATATATATATATATATATATATATATATATATATATATATATATATATATGTATATATATATATATATATATATATATATATATACACACATACATATATATATATATATATATAATATATATATATATATATATATATGTATATATATATATATATATATATATATATATATATATATATATATATATATATATATATATATAATTTATATATACATATATATGTTTATGTATATATACATATATATATATATATCTATATATATATATATATATATATATATATATATATATATATATATATATATATATATATATATATATATATATATATATATATATATATATATATATATATATATGATTTTATATTACCATTTCCATATTTTAAATATCCCACATTTAACATAATTTTCAATAAAAAAAAGATATTTTTGTATAGAGAAACAGCTTTCTCTGTTGGCCAGAAAAAAATTCCCTTTTAGCTATCGGCTTTTAGTCTCTATTTTTTAAATGAAACTATTCTTTATCCAATGGGCTTCGTAGCAGGATGACACAAATAGAATGAATCAATTAAAATCTATTAAGGTGAATAGGTAAACCGAAAAACGGTAAAAGAAAATGAAAACTTCAAGTTATACACATAGAAAAGGAACCTCTTTATGGACTTCACCGGCTACCTGAAAAAAAAAAAAATAACATCATAGACCGGACGAAACAGTTTTGAGTGATTTTTTTTCGCCAGGGATGTTAGAATTTGTGTTTTTATTCCTTTCGTAAATGGAAATAGGTTTTTTATCACCTATCGGCAATATACCATTGCTGAATTCTTCTGTGAGTAGCTATGTTGAATGTAACACGAAGAGGAGACATATAACTCATATTTTACTTCCGTGACAATTCATAGACCCACTCTGCACGAACTATTTATGACCGTTATAGTAGTATGCATTTAGTTATTGCATATCTAATTGTCTGATGAAACAGAATACCATATACTCGTGAATGACACACTAGAAACATCTATATTTTATTTCTACTGCATGGCTAACAGGATTGCCTTCGTTAGCATGTTTGGTTATTGCATGGGGAGACTATATTGCACAATGTCATGGGATTTCCATATTGGTCACACATCACTGATTAATTCGTTAAGTTCAATTATTCTGTCAGATTTTTTTTATTATGTTCTAGATTTATATTTGGTAGATACGTTATGGATTTGGCAGATGTTTTGACTTTCTGGTTTGTGTATGAAGTAGTATTATAGCTCGCAGGGTTATCAAAGTTAGGGCTTTGCGTTTCATTCCGTGGAGTATGTGTGTGCGGGTGAGCTTCAAACTGGTGTACAATTCAAAGTTCATATAATTTGTGGTATAATATCATTATTATCATCCATTTAATTTATTTTGTGGATGCCCTTCTCCAAGTAATAAATTCATTTTTCGCAACTCTATCAATGAATAATTATAATAGATTTATTTAGTGCTCTCGTTTACCCTTCATTTTGTTGTTTAACGAATTTTTGATAGAGAATTCATGATATGATGTTCTT
>NC_090725.1:25952590-25957590 GCF_036898095.1 Palaemon carinicauda | reverse complement strand
TCGCTGGCCTGACACAGACATAGGAGGCTTAGCCTCCTTAGGTCACTGCCAAAGGTTTCTGTACGAGATGATTCCTTCTTTTGTGATCTAGCAGACTAGTCCTTGTTGCTGTTCTCGGTGGGAGGATAAGATCCTTTCCATGGGAGTAGCAACACCTTCCATGCTTTGGTTCATTGGGAGCTGGCAAGTATTGCTGGCCTCCCTCCTTGGATCTCTCTTAGGCTAAAATGAGTTTTCTTGGCTGCGGGTGATCCTTCACTAAAGCAAGGTTGGTAGGACCCTCTTTTGTCCCTTCCCCCTCTATCTCCGTAATGGCCTAGCCATTACAGTACTGTACGTCATTCTACATCTGGACCTAGGATAGGTTAGGATGTGGAATTGACTCAGTCCCCTTGCCGGCCGGCAGAGTCTGCCGGCCGGCAAGGGTCTTCTACTTTGAGTGCTGCCCGGACCTCCCTTGGTCCCTCATCCATGCCTGCCTGTAGAGCCAGACGGCATTGGTCAAGAAGCCTGAATTAGATTCTCCCCTTCCTTATATGCACTCTTTCGGATTGCCGGGCTTGGAGGTAGTTTACGCTCTTATCCCGGCATCCATTCTGTTTTCTTCTAGTGCTGTACCCGACCCGGCTGTCGGCCTACGAGGCCGGCAGCCGGGCAGTCGTAGTCCTCTGGTTCTTTTGCTGCTGGCCGGCATCGGTTGTTTACCTTTGCCGGCCGGCTAATGTCAGCCCTTGTCTGCCGGTCGCTATGAGCAGTGGCCGGCAGCCGGGGTACTACATTGTGTAGTTGCCGGCCGGCAGTTATTGCCGGCCGACATTGGCTGTTGCCGGCCGGCACATGCATTTGAACCAGCATTCTGCCGCCTTATAGCTATTGAGTAGTATACTTTAAAGCTAGTTATGGTGTGTGCCGGCCGGCACATTACCTTCTATACTGTACCAGTATTCTTCAGTATAACATATACTGTAGGAAAAAAACTATAGTATAAGTTTTGGTACAGCACTGTGTGTTCTAACACTTTTTTGTTGTCTTGCACAGCCCTATGGTGTTGCCTTACAGATAAGAAAGTGAGTTCTTTCTTGTCTATTGTCCGGTATTTTAAAATCATATCTTAGGTGTGAGCTCCACCTGTTTCCTCCGGAAATTTTTCATTGGTTACTCTAGGACAGATTAACCATACGATTTTTTTATCTGGAAGGCTGCAACAATTGGTTGTGCGGGAAAACACAAGTGTGTGTCTTTCCTTTCTGATTTGTTATGCTAACTGTGCATATCCAGTGATACGTAGTTCACTTGATACTCATGGAAATTTCTTCTCTTTGCAGGAGGTACGTCCGAAGTGCGGAAGTGCTTTCTGTAACGTCCGCAGTAAGAACTCCTGCGGATATGAGTTATGTAGGAGGCACGCAGCATGCGCTGTCTCCAAGGGTAATCTCCGGTTTTGGGACCCCCAGGTATGTACCGTGTGCTCTAACCTGATTACTGAGGCTTTTAATTCCCCTAGGACAGCGGAATCAAGGGATATAGCTAGGGAGAAGCTTTGCACCTGGGTAAGGGGCTTCCAGAAGAACACCTCTGGACCTTATCTTCCAAGTGAGAAGATGAGGGCTTACCTTTTCCCTAGGGCATCAGTTGATGCAGTGATTCCCCAGCCTCAGGAGGAGATCCCCCTAGTTCAGATCCAGGTGGATGCTGAAGTGGCGGTCACCTTGCAAGACATCCAGTTGGACGACAGGATGTCAGACGTGTCTGAGCGTCTGGAGGAGGACCACCTGTCAGGAGGCCAGGATGAGGATCAAGCCCCAGACATTGAAGAGGAAGAAGCCGACGAGGTGTCGGCTGCTTCGGTTCTGATCCCTGAACCTATTCCCTCAACATCGTCCGCTCTCCCAGTAGAGCTGGGATAGGCCCGCTCCTCCATTGTTGGAATGATCCAACAAATGCAGAAGGAGAATATGGAGAAGGCGGATTCAATGGAACTGTAGATGCAGAAGCTTGCAGCATCACGTGGGCCCCAGAAAAGGCTCAATGTGAAAGACCTTCCCTTGTGCTCAGATGCTAACCCGTGGAGATATGCTGAGCATATGCCGATGATGACTGGAAAGATCGTCATGTCGGATAAACTGGGTTCAGTTCCCCTTGAGGAGGTGGAATTCTGGCCCAGCAAAGGGTCATATCCGGACTGTTATGTCCGGTTGAGGAAGGAACCAGCTTCAAAGGAGGAGACAGAGCCTAAGGAGGTCATAGTGATGGACCATGCTAAGGCTCAAGCTTTGCTTTCATATTCGAGGAAAGAGAGGGACTTCACAAACTCAAAGGTAGCTGCATTGAGTAAGAAGCTCCCTTCCTTTGTGTCCTCTCCTGCTAGTGCCTTCCCCTTTTTGCAGAAAGGGTTTGCGGCTGTATTAAAAGCAGTCGAGGCTGGCAAGCCTTGCCCCTCCCTGGAGGAGTGTAAACCCTTGTCGCTGGCCCTACCCATTGACCACAAGGACTGGAAGGATGTCCATCTTACCTTCTCAGTCGTGAAGTTGGAGGCTGATATTGCCGGACGCCAGTTCGGTGAGAACCTCCCTAAGCTGTCTGACTTTCTTTTGCGGAGAGAGCTCGAAACAAAAGAAAGACTGGCTGCCTCAATGTCTCTTCAGACCACTCTTGAGACGATGGTAAGTGACCCAAAGGTCCATGAAATGTTCATGGTAGTGGCCAAGACTCATCTGGCCACAGTGACGAGGGATCTTTACAGCTTCGTCAGGGTGAGGAGAGCTTGTAGGGAGTTCGTGTTCACCTCGGCTATGGTGAGGCACGAGCCAAGGAAACTAATCTCCTCCAACATTTGGGGCAAAGACCTTTTCCCTTGCGAATTGGTCAAAGAAGTTGTGGATAAGGCCGCCTGTCTATCAAGAGAAAGTCTTCCCCGGATGAGGGTCCCCAACCAAAGAGGGAGACTAAAAGAACTAGGCTACCGTCTCGGCCAGCCAAGCCAGTTGAACAGCAACAGCAACAGCAATTGCCGATGCCTTCAGTGCCCCAGATGGTGGCACAAACCCCGACCACTTTCCAGTGGGTACCCCAGGCAGTGTCGACGCAGTCCCCGGCATTCAACCCAACGTTCGAAGGGCAGTCAACTTCCTTTCGAGCAAAGCCTAGAGGAGCAGCCAGAGGCTCGTCTAGGCGTCCCTCAAGGGGAAGGGGATTCAGGGGGGGTCGCGGTCAGGGAGGCAAGATCTCTGGACAACAGTCCAACTGAGGTGATACCGGTAGGAGGGGGACTTCAGAATTTTCGGGATCGGTGGACCTTCGATCCCTGGGCCAACAGCCTACTCAAGAATGGACTGGGCTGGAGCTGGTACAACACTCCACCCCCGTGCCCTCAGTTTTTCCAACACTCCACCCCCGTTCTGGAGGAGTACATCCGAGATTTGTTGGAGGAATAAAGTGATCCGAAGGGTAAAGTCCATCAAATTCCAAGGGAGGCTGTTTTGTGTTCCCAAGAAGGACTCGGGAAAACTCAGAGTCCTTCTGTACTTATCGCCACTCAACAAGTTCATAGTAAACTGCAAGTTCAAGATGCTAACACTGCAACACATAAGGACCTTACTGCCCAAGAGGGCATATACCGTCTCCATAGACTTGTCAGACGCCTATTGGCACGTTCCAATCAACCGTCGACTCTCCCCCTACCTAGGGTTCAAGCTACAACGAAGACTATACGCCTTCAGAGCCATGCCATTCGGGCTAAATATAGCTCCAAGGATCTTCACGAAGCTTGCGAGCGTAGCTCTCAAGCAATTACGCCTAAAGGGAATTCAGGTAGTAGCCTACCTGGACGACTGGCTGGTGTGGGCAGCATCCAAAACAGAATGCTTGTAAGCTTCCATTCATGTGATCCAGTTCCTAGAGTTTCTAGGCTTCAAGATCAACAGTGGCTGGGAATCCACTGGGACCTAATGTCACACCGTTTCTCCATCCCGGCGAAGAAGGAAGGAGATAGCAGGTTCTGTCAAGAGACTTCTAGATTCCGAAATGATATCAAGACGCGAGCAGGAGAGAGTACTATGTTCTCTCCAGTTTGCTTCGGTGACAGACCCGGTGCTAAGAGCACAGCTAAATGATGCAACCGGAGTTTTGGAGAAGTTATGCATCAACGCGCGAAGAGATCTGAGAAGACCAGATCCGTTTGGTCGACGTACTCTTCTCAGGCCTTGGTCCCAAGCCAGACATCTAAAGAAGTCGGTTCTTCTTCAGCCACCTCCCCTGTCGGTGACAATTCACTCAGACGCCTCGAAGGAGGGATGGGGAGGTCACTCTCATCGGAAAAAAGTCCAGGGGACTTGGTCCAAGCTATTCAAGACCTTTCTCATAAATTTTCTAGAAGCTATGGCAGTGCTCCTTACCTTAAAGAAAGTCTCCCCGCGTCACTCGATCCACATATAGTTGGTGCTGGACAGCGAGGTAGTTGTGAGATGCTTGAATCGACATGGATCAAGGTCACCACCTCTCAACCAGGTGATGTTGGCCATCTTCCGATTAGCGGAAAAGAAGAAGTGGTACCTGTCGGCAGTTCACCTTCAAGGAGTCCGCAATGTGACAGCGGACGCTCTATCCAGGTTCACACCGATAGAGTCGGAATGGTCTCTAGACGCAGGATCATTCTCCTTCATCTTGAGTTAAGTCCCAGAACTGCAGATAGACCTCTTTGCGACGAAAGACAACAAGAAGTTGCCCCTGTACGTGTCCCCGTACGAGGACCCCTTAGCGGAAGCAGTGGACGCGATGTCCCTCGACCGGAACAGGATTTATCTGTTCCCTCCTCACAACCTTCTGTTGAAGGTCCTAAACAAACTGAGATCCTTCAAGGGGGGTAGCGGCAATAGTGGCCACAAGTGGCCGAACAGCGTGTTGTTCCCCCTGGCATGGGAACTACGGCTGAAGTTTCTACCGCTACCAGATCCAGTTCTGACCCAGCGAGTCCAGAAGTCTGCTGTCTGCGCTTCTTTACA
>NC_090725.1:25935090-25942590 GCF_036898095.1 Palaemon carinicauda | reverse complement strand
TTTTCTTTTTTACCTGGGAATGTATATTAGAAAATGAAATTCCCCGCTGTTTTTTCCACTTTAGCACCAGTATATGGTAATAGAAAAACCTCTCCAAGAGTGTCATTCTAGATAAATAATAAATATTGAAATTTTTTTAACACTTGATAGGATATCGTGGAGTGTAGAAACACACGAAGAGAACTTTTTGCATATATATGATAAAACGTATGAGATTTTATGTAAAATTTTGTATTTTTCCATGTGAATTTTATCTAGCTTAAGCAATTCAATTTTCATCGTAACGAGAGACTCATTACACAAGTACAAGGCAATATGATCAATATTCACCAAAGTGTATCCTACTCTAAAGTTAATTGTAAAGAGATGCAAGCTCTGATTATTATTATCATCATTATTATTATAATGATTATTATCATGATTTTGATAATTATTATGATAATTATTATTATAATTAAAATTATAATTATAGTTATTATTATTATTATTATTATTATTATTATTATTATTATTATTATTATTCCCTAGACAGTAAAATCATAACGGGAAGCCGAATATGCTTAACAGAATGGGTCCTGCACCTCTTATTTTCAGTTATTATTCTTTTTTTTTTTATTCGACAGCTTAAATGAGTGAGAAAACAAAAAAAAACATCACCTGTTGCATGCATCGTACTCTTATATAAGCAAAAGAAGATGCATCTGAGTTACAATTCCCATTAGGTTCAAGGTGAAACCCGAAGAATCCATTGTGAGTGGCACAAGTAGGAAAGAGGAAGTTCCATTCTGGAGAAGGAAATAAGGATTATAGGTTTTCTATTTTTTTTTTTTTTTTTTAGAGTTTTACCTTCATTTTTACCTTTAAAATAAGTATACTCTTAATTTTATCATGATTGCTCTTTGCATCATACATTCGAAAATAAGAATAGAAAATGTGTATTATCAATATTGATAATCGATCATCTATTTTGTAATAATTTATTTATGATTATATCAAATTATCCCCCCAAAAAACCTATCCAACCATCAAACTACGAGAATAGCAAATACATTTACAAATAAAGTTGTTATCTTCATTTATTTTCTTACCGAGATTAGTTGATGACATGATAAAGTTGAGTTTTGATTGATTCATATCATATCTCTACAAAAATAATTTCAAATTTTATTGATAAAATTAAATTATTTTTATTGACTTATCTTCATCTTTTAATAATCATTATTTTAAAAATCCTGAACCTTTAATAGGAATTTTTTTTTAAATGCTATCTCTCTCTCTCTCTCTCTCTCTCTCTCTCTCTCTCTCTCTCTCTCTCTCTTAAATCATACACCCAGACATTATTGAATGTCTTCGCTTGCACAACTTCAATCATATTATATACAAACCTTGAGCTGAATATTTTGTGGAATTGAAGATCTACTATAGAAAATTCCATAAATAAACACAAATAGCGGAGCACATATCAACCCTTTTTCTTCAGCTGTCGTTACTTATGGGTTTTTTAAGAAAGAAAAATAGGACAAATAAATTTTTGTGATATATATATATATATATATATATAGATATTGATATACATTTATATATGAATATATATATATAGATATATATATATTGATATTTATTTATATATATACATATATATATATATATATATGTATAATATATATATATATATATATATTGATATATGTATATACATTGATATTTATTTATATATATATATATAATATGTATATATATATATATATATTCAGTATATATATATATATATATGTATATATATATATATATATGTATATATATATATATATATATACTGTATATATATATGCATATACACATACATATATATATATATATATATATGTGTGTGTGTGTGTGTGTATCATAATAAATTGATGTACATAAATATTTTCATTCTAAATGACTCCATAATAAAAACATTACAAGGCTCCTAAATGTGTAAGTACCATTTATAAATAAACGATAATAACTTTTCATTAAGCCAATCTAACAGGAAAATACTAAGAGGATAAAGTTCATATTGGTTCAAAATGCCGATATCGTCTTCGGAAGATCTTGTTAACCAAAGTTTTCCACAGCATCGTTTCTTCCTTATCGGATATCAATATTCATAGGAAGTATCACCAATAAACTATATCTTTTCAGGAAACTTTGTGTGTTAATCGATAACCTGAAACAGTCTTTCATCTAATTATTCTATTATTTTAATATTGATTTTAGTAGAATTTTTTTTTCGTATTTATATATATATATATATATATATATAAATATATATATATATATATATATATATACTCCATGATAAATATCTAAGAAAAGTCCGTTCAGGTCTGGGGTTTAGACATTCTCCATCACCAAATTTTCCACTAGGGATTGGTGATGGTTTGACGAACTAAGAAAATTATCCAGTATGTGCTGCCATAAAAAATACAATAAAACGGCGCGAGTGAAGGGACATGTCTGAGATATTGGTTTTTCAATGAACTAGCAACAGGTGATGATGATGATGGTGATGATGTGTGTGTGTGTGTGTGTGTGTGTGAGAGAGAGAGAGAGAGAGAGAGAGAGAGAGCTTTAGTTACTTTTTCAGATGTCTAGAAAGACTTCGTGAATTGGGTACAAATAAATGTTCCTTCCTAAACTCAAAACTACTCCGAAGAATATTGAAACGACCTAGTATTCACTTACCTGTAGGAAAAAAAAAGAATATTACAAAAAAAGGTTAGTGATTTTTTTTAACTCGTTTTTACTATATGTTATTTCAGTTTTGAGATTCATTAATATTTGCACAGCTTTGTCATATTATTATTTCCTTAAAACATTATCACAATTGATTAAATTCTATGTTCACGCAATTAAACGTGATACATGGATAAGCAGCAGTTATTTTAATTATAAATTTTAAATGGTCTTTTTCTTTGTTCTGAGTCAAAGGATAATCATCATTCAATTAGATTTATTGCATCCCATAATTCAGTTGATGACCTGCTGACAATGGCTAATTATTTTACCAAATAAGTAATTACCGGAAGGTACTGAACAATGTTCTTAGCTTTATTTTTTTATAGACATAATTAACTTATATTAGAGTAATCTAAATAAAAGTTTTTGCTCTTGAACACACCCACTATGATTTAAACAATTAAATTATGCAAATTAAATATCATTCTAGATTCCTAGATTTTAGTAATGAGGAATAATTTTCACTGAACCATATTTGCAGATTTGTTTTTCTATGGTTATTTGAATTCACGATCTTATGATTAAATTTGATCAATTTTAGTTTAGAAGAATTTCTTTTATATAGTTGTATGATTATAAAAGAATATTTTCTTCGTGAATATAGTATTATAGTTAAGTATTTTTAGTTTTAGAAAAATTACTAAAATTTTTGGCTAAAATTTAGTGAAAGTTATTTAAAAACAGTTTCTTTAGTAACTGCAAGCATTTTCATATATATATATATATATATATATATGATTTATTCTAGACGAAGCATCTAATGTCAATTTGCATGCTGAAGGCATCCCGACTGTAAAAAAAAAAGGAAAAAAAAAAGATTCCTCACAATAATTGACTATTCAAAGAAGAGTGTAATTAACACTAAAATTATTTGCCTTGTATAACCTATTTGCACCAACCGTGTGGCACACAATTGTACATAATTATTTTGTATATATAATGCTTGTATCTGCGCTCTTCCCTCGCACTAAAAAGAACCAGTATGATCATGTCTCTGTTTTGCTCTGTAACATTGTCTGTCTCTCGAACAGGTCATGTCCTGTTGCATTAAGGTTTTGTATATAAAGAAGAGTGTTCCTTAATAAAACTCAGTTGATTGCATCCTGCCTTTGAGTTCACAACTCCTCTCTCGGCCTGTCACATTGGTGACCCCGGAAGTCGACTCGCTCCCACTCCCTTCCACCCCCACCTCCCTCGGCCCTCCATCGTTGGTACTATGACGGAGACACACTCTACTACAGCAGTTGGCGCCGCCCCATTGAAACTTTCACCGTTCGCCACCGGAGAAGCGTTTGCTTGGTTTCAGCGCTCAGAAGTCCAGTTTCGTATCAGGGGCGTGACTCGCTCAACCACCAAAGCGGATTATGTTCTCGTGGCGATACCCGAGGACACCTTCCCAGAAATATCCGACTGGCTTTGTGAACAAGGAGACACCCCAATAGCGTATGAAGCCCTCAAAACATACCTTCTGCAGCAGTACTCGCCGTCACCAGCCGCCCGTATAGCAAAGCTTTTTCAGCTCTCGCAACAACCGTTAGGGGACCAAAGGGCTTCGCTTGCCCTCAGGGAAATGACCAGTATCGCTCGCCTTCAACCTGCCGCAGACGGCTCTCCTCGTGAGGTGAACCTACTTCGTGCCCTTTGGATACGCCGTTTACCCGAACCTGTACGCGCTGCCATACCCGATGTCGATAGTTTACCCATAAAGGACTTGATGACCAAAGCCGACGCCCTTATGGGCAGCTACTTCAAGACCTCCATCAACGCCTCCACCCCTGACGACGAAGATGCCTATTCAACGTCAACCGAAGCTGACATGAATGCCGTAGGAAATACACGCCTACCCCGTGACGTGCTGAAGCGGCGACAAAGCCGCCCACCACCCACCAATCGCTCGCGCCCCAACGAACGACTTCTACAGCCACTTACTACCTCCCATCCGCCGCAGTTTTGCTACTACCACTTCAGATTCGGGGCAACCGCGAAGAAATGTGCCAAGGATTGTCAGTGGCCAAAAACGTGTAAGTAGGCCATCGCTTGTGGCGGTGGCCTCCCATGTTTCTAATCTTTTCTTTTTACAGGATGCAGGAACGGGCGTGCGATTTTTGATAGACACGGGTGCTTGTCGTTCTCTTTAGCCAAGGAAACTCTTCAAGGCACGACGTAGTCTGTCTACATCTGCCGACGTCGACTTGGTAGCTGCCAACGGATCTGCGATACCCACCTACGGTTACGAGAACCTAACATTATCGTTCGGAAACGGTAAATTCAATTGGAAGTTTCTCGTTGCTGACGTCACAATGCCAATCCTCGGTGCGGATTTCCTCTCTCATTTCCACCTTCTGGTCGATGTCGCCCACCGACGATTGGTCAACGTAGACTCGTACTTGTCGACACCTCTTCAACCCGCCCCCTTTAACCTCGCTCTCCACATCAGCGCACCCACGGATGCCTACGCCCACCTCCTCACGTCGTACCCGGAAGTTTTCCGTCCAGAACTTCGCCAAACGCCCACGGTTCCTGCCAAGCACGGTATTTATCACCATATCAAGACGACGGGACCCCCAGTCTTCGCAAAATTCAGACGTCTGGCACCGGAACGATTGTCAGCCGTCTAACAGACGTTCGCCGAAATGGAGGAAATGGGCCTTTGCCAAAAGGCCTCCAGCCCATGGTCGTCACCCTTACACATCGTTCTGAAGAAAGACGGCTCCCTCCGTCCGTGCGGGGATTATAGGCGCCTGAACATGCAAACAGAACCGGATCACTACCTCCTCACAAACATTGACGATGTGACCTCCTACATGCACAAAGCGAAGGTTTTCTCTACGCTCGACCTCCTGAAGGGGTATTATCAGGTGCCTATGAACCCAGAAGACATTCCCAAGACCGCCATCACCACTCCGTTTGGTACATACACCTTCAATTACTCCTGTTTTGGCCTTCGTAATGCTGGGGCAACGTTTCAACGTCTCATGGATGGCATCTTAGGGGACCTCCCTTTCTGTGTATGTTATGTGGACGACATACTTGTGTTCTCCTCCTCAAAAGAGGAACACCTCCGTCACCTACGCATCGTGCTCGACCGCCTGCAACAAAACGGCCTTGTAGTCCGGTACGGCAAGTGTACCTTTGGCGCCAACGAAGTGTCGTTCTTAGGGCACCGTATCACTCCTGAAGGAGTTCATCCCCTCCCTGAGAAGGTAGCAGCCTTTCAGAACTTCCCCGCGCCCTCGACCGTCAAAGCTCTGCAAGAATTCTTGGGCATGATCAACTATTATCACCGTTTTCTGCCAGCCATTGCCGCCACTCTTGCACCCCTCTACGCCTCCCTCAAGGGCAAGCCAAAGGACCTGAAGTGGGGTCCCCTTCAAGAAGCAGCCTCCTGCAATGCAAAGAAGGCCCTATCAACTGCTACGGCTCTCACTTTTCCTATCCCACACGCCCCTCTCCTTCTCTCCACCGATGCCAGCGACGTCGCTATTGGTGCAGTACTCGAGCAGGTGGTCAAAGGCTCGCCCCGTCCATTGGCCTTCTTCAGCAGAAAAATGTCCAAGGCAGAATCGGGTTATTCTACCTTCGATCGAGAATTGCTGGCGGTGCACTTGGCTGTCCGTCACTTTCGCCATTTCTTAGAAGGTACGCCCTTCGTCATTTGTACAGACCACATGCCTCTGGTGCATGACTTCCCTCGACAGTCTGATGCCTGGTCCGCCCTTCAACGCCAACATCTCTCCGCCGTGGCTGAATACAATTGCACCCTCCAATACGTCCCTGGGAAAATGAATCCCGTTGCCGATGCCCTGTCAAGAAACACGTTGGCTGCCGTTCAACTGGGATTGGATTACAACACCCTGGCTGAAGCCCAACGACATGATCCAAAGTATCAAGCTTGTAAGACATCTTGCACGTCCCTCCGTGGGAAGATTTTCCCCTCGAAGACTCCAACGCCACCCTCCTCTGTGACGTCAGTACTGGTAGACCGCGACATTGGATTCCTGCTCCCATGCGCCGACAGGTGTTTGATTTCATCCACGGCCTTTCACATCCCTCGTGCCGTTCTAATGCACAGCTGCTGAAGGCAAAGTTCATTTGGCACGGCATTTCTAAGGATGCTAAGGATTGGGTCCGCACCTGTACTTCTTGCCAAACTTCCAAAGTACATCGACACACGGATTCAGGAGTGGGCACCTTTCCTCAACCTCAGCGTCGTTTCGCACACATTCACGTCGACGTTGTAGGTCCCCTACCCACATCACAGGGACATCGTTACCTGTTTACCGTCATCCACCGCTCCACTCGTTGGCCTCAAGCCATTCCCATGGAAACTGCAACGTCCGCCTCATGTACATCTGCCTTACTCTCTGGATGGATTTCAAGATTCGGATCCCTGAGCATATTACTTCTGACAGGGGAACCACTTTCACCTCTCAATTGTGGATGTCATTAGCGAATCTCCTGGGCATCACCCTACATCGGACAACGGCCTACAACCCCGCTGCCAATGGAATGGTTGAACGTTTTCATCGCACCCTCAAAGCAGCTTTGATGTCCCGCTGCAAGGATTGCAACTGGTTTACTCAGCTTCCCTGGGTCCTCTTTGGACTAAGGACCACTCCTAAAGACGCCCTCGACGTCTCGGCAGCCGAAATGGTGTAGGGCGAACCGTTGGTCGTCCCTGCTGGATTTTTTCCTTCTACAACCTCCTCCGACGATCTCCAGCGCATACGTCAC
>NC_090725.1:25930904-25933404 GCF_036898095.1 Palaemon carinicauda | reverse complement strand
TTTATCATAGAGTGTATATATAAATAAATAAATATATATATATATATATATATATATATATATATAAATATATATATATATATATATATATATATATAATTCGAAACAAATTTTATACTAAAATCAATATTAAAATAATAGAATAATTAGATGAAGGACTTTGTCAGGTTATCGATTTACATACAAAGTTTCCTGAAGAGATATAGTTTATTGGTGATACTTCCTGTGAATATTGATATCCGATAAGGAAAAAATGATGCTGTGGAAAACTTTGGTTAACAAGATCTTCCAAAGACGATATTGGTATTTTAACCAATATGAACTTCATCCTCTTAGTATTTTCCTGTTAGATTGGCTTAATGAAAAGTTATTATCGTCTATTTATAAAAGGATCTTACACATTTAGGAGCCTTGTAATGTTTTTATTATGGTGTCATTTAGAATGAAAATATTTATATACATCAATTTTTTATGATATATATATATATATATATATATACATATATATATATATATATATGTATATATATATGTATATATATATATATATATATATGTGTGTGGTGTGTGTGTGTGTGTATACGCATATATATATATATATTATATGTGTGTGTGTGTGTGTGTGTATACGCACATATGTGTATATATGTATATATAATATATATATATATCCATATATATAAAATAAATATTAATGTATATATACATATATCAATATATATATATATATATATATGTATATATATACATAAATATATATATATATATATATATATGTATATATATACATATATATATATATATATATATGTATATATATGTATATATAAAAATATATATATATATATATATATATATACATATATATATATATATGTGTGTGTGTATATATATATATAAAAAATAAATATATATATATATATATATATATATACATATATCACAAAAATGTACTTGTCCCATTTTTTCTTTCTTAAAAAAGCCATAAGTAACTACAGCTGAAGAAAAAGGGTTGATATGTGCTCCGCTATTTGTGTTTATTTATGGCATTTTCTCTGGTAGATCTTCAAATCCACAAAATATTCAGCTCAAGGTTTGTATATAATGTGATTGAAGTTGTGCAAGCGAAGACATTCAATAATGTCTGGGTGTATGATTTGAGAGAGAGAGAGAGAGAGAGAGAGAGAGAGAGAGAGAGAGAGAGAGCATTTCAAAGAAAACTTCCTATTAAAGGTTCAGGATCTGTAAAATAATGTTCAATAAAAGATGAAGATAACTCAATAAAAATAATCTATTTTTTTCTATAAATTTGAAATTATTTTGGTAGAGATATGATATGAATCAATCAAAACTTAACTTCTATCATATCATCAACTATTCTCGGTAAGAAAATAAATGAAGATAACTACTTGATTTGTAAATTTCTTTGCTACTCTCGTAGTTTGATGGTTGGATAGGATTTTGGGGGGATAATTTGATATAATCATAAATAAATTATTACAAAATAGATGATCGATTATCAATATTGATAATACACATTTTCTATTCTTTTCAAATGTATGATGCAAAAAGGAATCATGATAAAAGTAAGAGTATACTTATTCTAAAGGTAAAAATGAAGGTAAAACTCTAAAAAAAAAAAAAAAAAAAAAAAAAAATAGATAAAAAAAATCGAAAATCTATAATCCTTATTCCCTTCTCCAGAATGGAACTTCCTCTTTCCTACTTGTGGCACTCACAATGGATTTTAGGGTTTCACCCTTGAACCTAATGGGAATCGTAACTCAGATGCATCTTCTCTTGCTTATATAAGAGTACGATGAATGCAACAGGTAATGTTTTTTTTTCTCACTCATTTAAGCTGTCGAATACAAAAAAAAATAATAATAATAACTGAAAATAAGAGGTGCAGGACCCATTCTGGTAAGGATATTCGGCTTCCCATTATGATTTTACTGTCTAGGGAATAATAATAATAATAATAATAATAATAATATAATAATAATAATTATGATTATAATTATAATTATAATTATAATTATAATTATAATTATAATCATAATTAGAATTATAATTATGATTATGATAATAATAATTATAATTATAATTATAATTATAATTATAATTATAATTATAATTATCATAATCATAATAATAATCATAATAATAATGATGATAATAATCAGAGCATGCATCTCCTTACAAGTAACTTTAGAGGAGGATATACTTTAGTGAATATTGATCTTATGGCCTTGTACTTGTGTAATGAGTCTCTCATTACGATGAAATTGAATTGCTTAAGCTAAATAAAATTCACATGGAAAAATACAAAATTTTACATAAAATCTCATATGTTTTATCATATATATGCAAAAAGTTCTCTTCGTGTGTTTCTACACTCCACGATATCCTATCAAGTGTTAAAAAAAAAAATTAAATATTTACTATTTATCTAAAATGACACTATTGGAGAGGTTTTCCTATTACCATATACTGGTGC
>NC_090725.1:25915904-25923404 GCF_036898095.1 Palaemon carinicauda | reverse complement strand
TATATATATATATAAATGAATAGGTATATATATAGCCTACATATAATATATATATATATATATATATGTATATATATTTGGATATGATATATATATATATATATGTATATATGCATATATACATAAATATATTTATATATACATATATATATATATATATATATATTTATATTTATATACATACATATATATATATATATATATATTTATATATATATATATATATATATATCTTTCTTTTACCTGGGTTGGGATACCTTAATATGGTATTTTTTTTTCTTTTTTTTTTACGATCATAAAAAAATCCCCCATTATCACCAATCTCCCCAAGCTACCCTGGTGATGAAAACAGACCATACCCAAAACTTGAATTTCCATGTATGAGGGCTTCATTCTCTAGTGGACTAGAAATATCTGCTTTTGTAGAATGATCAAAATTCTTGTTATTTAAAATATATATTTGCAGACTATTATTTTTAAATTGGTCTTTATGGATTTTTTTTTTCATGAATAAATTCATACAACAGTTTATAAGCAATATTTTTCTCTGAAAAAAAAATATCTGTTGATCAGAGATATCTTTATAGAATACATAATTGACTTGAATTTTTTAGATTTTAATCTATTTAATGACTACCAAATCAAATAAAATTTCAATTTCACAGTTCATTTAAAAATTTTGTGTCTTTTCTCCCATTGATATTATCGAATGCCTGACTTCAAGTATAAATTAATACCATTATGGAAACAAGAAAACTTTTCAATATACCGTTATTTTTAAGTAATAATCACTTATTGGAGATCTTTCAACCAAAATTCGTCAAAAAACTTTCCCTTCGAACTTATATCTTTCTTGTTTTATTAATAACTTTACAAAGAAATGGTTTGTAAAATAAACTCATTCTTGTACACTTTCTTTTTAATATTTAGCTCTCCCTATACTCTCCAATATATCTTTATAGCTTCTGGAATTCATTTGAAAAAATGGGAAAGATCTTAACTTTTAGAATGCTATATATTCTTATCTACAAAATATATTACTGCGGACAATAGAAAAGAAATTAATAGGGAAAATAGCCATGAAAAAGAAAATCCTTATTTTGAAATAGTGGAAAAGTATAAAATTACTAGTAATAAGAAGTTAAAAAGAAAATAACCGTATTTAAAAACAAAACAATATGGATTTCTCGAAATGATCAGTAAGGAGGTGTTAATTCATTTATAAAACAATATGATCAACATGAAATAATTAACATTGTATGTAATATTCAGATTTTTTTTCCTCACACTTTTATTGGAAGCATTTCTGTAAGGTTCCAAAAAGAATAACTCGAACATAATAAGATTAATTACTACTAAATATATCCACCCAAAATAGTCCTTTCCATATTAGCCCTAGCTATAGTTGTCAAATAAAAAAAAAAGTCCGAGTGGCATACATATGTATATTCATTTAAGAGACAAATATGGTGGTATCGGTTTTTTTCGTGTGAAAAATTTTAATAAATGCATATACATAAAGGGTGAATATCATACAAATAAATATGATAATAAGTAAATCTAAGAAGATCATGCCCTTAAAATTATAGATATCCTTACCAAGTAGCTCATATGAAGATTATATTTACTCAAGTAGGATGAAAGAAATGAAGGGCTCATGACTTAGCAACCAAATATTCAGGTTGAGAAATATATATAAGAGACATTTATATAAACAAGCGAACTGGACATCTATAATATTTTCAATTGTATCCTCTGTCACGTGTAACTTCTGCTCAATTTCATGATTCAAAGGAGTCTAGAGAAATGCTATCGGTTTATGATCAAAGACTTCTATAATGATATGGTTGGTTAAGGTTGAATAAGATATTTCAAAACGAGTTCTATTCAGGCTGATGGGAAAAACCTATACAAGGAAATATATATCTAAATTTAAAGGTATATACATCTTTTATTCTTTTGAAGGGGAAATAAATCTTTAGAAATTAAATTAGACGTATTGCTGAAATTACAAATTATAAGATATATCAACTATATTAGTAAGAGTTTCGCTTTTGAATATCCTCATTTCCAATATGACTTTAGTCTTTTTTATTTGCATTATTATTACATCTCAAAATGAAGGAGGGCAAATGATAGGTTTCATTGGTATATGAAATATTAGTTGTATATTTAATCTGTTCCTAACTGGAGAGATATTGAATAGTCATGGGATTAAAACTAGAGAAATGTTGCAAATATTTGATAAGGATGTTTTGATTTCTTATCAACATATGCTAAAATTATAGTTTGGAAAAAATATCCATGATTTTTCTCTTGAAATTCTAAAGGATCAAATGTAAACAAGAGCCCAATCGGCCACTTAATAGTTATGAATCTTACATGTATGTGCTTAGCTTTAAGTGTGAAAACCTCACTATTAGATAAACCTGAATCGAATAAGATTGATAAAGAAACTGGTCTTTTTTTCGTAATTCATTCTTCATTTTGATTAAGAATAATATGATAAAAGAAATAGAAATGATCAGGGGTCATATTGGATACCATTGATTATTTTCAAACAATAATTAGACAATTATATTTATATGTTTGTATATAGAGACATACGAGTGTAAATAGATATATACTAAATAGAATATATACATTGACTGACCTTCAACCCTCCTATATATGCTTTAAACTGTCCTAGTTGTGATTGAATAACCGAATAAACTATATATATATATATATATATATATGTATATATATATATATATATATATATATTCAAATATATATGTATATATATATTTAAGTATATATATATAATTAATTATAAGTATATATATATATATATATATACCATAACATAACAATACAAGATATTTATATCTCGCATGTGTGGGGTTTCGCCTGTTTTCATCACCACAGGCGCCAACTGGGGATTTTTTACGGTGGGAGTCTTTTGTCTGGTCTATCTCAGTAAACCAACTTAGTATGTGTTTCCCTGACTAGTACACTTTTGCTAATTAAAGAGATAAACAGAATGTTTAACCTCGTCATATTATTCGCATTCACAGAGAGAGAGAGAGAGAGAGAGAGAGAGAGAGAGAGAGAGAGAGAGAGAGTATATACTAGAAAAGTATCTTTTGCAAACTTGAAGAGAATGGATCCGAAGGCGAATGTTCTCATTCTTTCCAGAATAAAACTTTTGACTGGTTTCTTAGAAAACATTTGGACTCACGCCAGCAGAATGTAACTGCAGTGTCACTGAATAGAGAAAGAAAGAAACTTAGAGGTTGGATGCGAGCTGCCAATAATTCAACTTGTATCACTTCAGGCTAGGTTTGGTTGTCCAAGTGTTCTTCCGTTAGCTTTTAATACAGATCTTTTAACTTTCCTTCCATCATTATAAAAGGGCTTTATTTAGTGGTTTTCAAATCATTAGTAGGATAAGTCTATTGATTATTTAGAATTAATGTGTTTCGATGAAATGATGAAAATTATATAATGTACTTACGCATATTTGGTTCTGTGTAATATTGGAAAATTAATTATGGAAATGCAATACTCATTATATATAAACTAAATTGTTGATTGCATTATCTTTATTTATTGACGTCAGATCCGTAAATCCACATACTATTCTGACCAATGAGTAATTTCATATTAATGCAAAATGTCCTTAATATTATTGTTTTTTATATTGTTGTTATTATAATGAAGGTTTTGTAGTATTATTCATACTAATACAGAATTTTATTAATTTACTTTATTAAACCAAGTAACTGATATATTTTTTTTAATTCTTGTTTTGCTCCATTATAAAAGCAATTAAAATAAAAATGTAACTCAATGAGTTTGTGAAGTCTGCAATGCATTTATGACGTTTCATTGCCTAATTTATTATTTATTGCAAATAGAAATTCCATTTCTGTATGTGTTTTTGGCTTCCATTGTTCCTGAGATCTACTAGAACAGAAAAGTACTCAAATTTCTCCCTCTCTCTCTCTCTCTCTCTCTCTCTCTCTCTCTCTCTCTCTCTGTTTGATTTCGAGTATTGGGAAGTATGCTTCCAGGCATAAAATGATATAGACACACGTTTCATTTCATGTTTAGTCCTAGGTATTTAAGTAGTAAGAACATCATATCATGAATTCTCTATCAAAAATTCGTTAAACAGCAAAATGAAGGATAAACGAGAGTACTAAATAAATCTATTATAATTATTCATCAATAGAGTTGCAAGAAATGAATGTATTACTTGGAGAAGGGCATCCACAAAATAAAATAAATGGATTATAATAATGGTATTATACCCCAAATTATATGAAATTTGAATTGTACACCAGTTTGAAGCTCACCCGCAAACATACTTCACGGAATGAAACACAAAGCCCTAACTTTGATAACCCTGCGAGCTATAATACTACTTCATACACAAACCAGAAAGTCAAAACATTTGCCAAATCAATAACGTATCTACCAAATATAAATCTAGAACATAGACAAATCAAATCTGACAGAATAATTGAACTTAACGAATTAATCAGTGATGTGTGTGACCAATATGGAAATCCCATGACATTGTGCAATATAGTCTCCCCATGCAAAAACCAAACATGCTAACAAAGGCAATCCTGTTAGCCATGAAGTAAAAATATAATATAGATGTTTCTAGTGTGTCATTTACGAGTATATGGTATTCTGTTTCATCAGACAATTAGATATGCAATAACTAAATGCATACTACTATAACAGTCATAAATAGTTTGTGCAGAGTGGAACTATGAATTGTCACGGAAGTAAAATATGAGTTATATGTCTCCTCTTCGTGTTACATTCAACATAGCTACTCAGAGAAGAATTCAGCAATGGTATATTGCCGATAGGTGATACAAAACCTATTTCCATTTACGAAAGGAACAAAAAACACAAATTCTAACATCCATGGCGAAAAAATTCACTCAAAACTGTTTCGTCCGATCTATAATGTTAATTTTTATTTATTTTTCAGATAGGCGGTGAAGTCCATAAAGAGGTTCCTTTTCTCTGTGTATAACTTGAAGTTGTAATTTTCTTTTACCGTTTTTCGGTTTATCTATTTACCTTAATAGATTGTAATTGATTTATTCTATTTGTATCATCCTGCTACGAAGCCCATTGGATAAAGAATAGTTTCATTTCACAAAATATAGACTTCTGGCCAACGGAGAAAGCTGTTTCTCTATACAAAAGTATCTTTTCTTTTATTGAAAATTATGTTAAATGTAGGATATTTAGAATATGGAGATGGTAATCTAAAATCATATATATATATATATATATATGTATGTATATATATATATATATATATATGTATATATATATATATATATGTATGTATATATACATATACATATATATATATATATATATACTTATATGTATGTATATATATATATATATATATATACATATATATATATATATATGTGTGTGTGTGTGCGTGTGTGTATATACATATATATAAATAAATAAATAAATAAATAAATAAATATATATATTATATATATATACCAACACTTTCTCTGTATTATACATGGAGGATATATGGGTAAATACAAATTAGGTCTTTACCTCAGTATTTTCTTGTTTTTGTTATCAAAATTATGCATAACTTTTCTGCATAAAGAATATTTACTTACCTTTTGGTAATATATCCTGCTTATCCTTACTTCAAGTGAACAGTAAATAGGATTTGTAAAAGGAAGAATTCACTAAGGCTGTAAATTGCGAGAGCAAACACGCAAACTTCTCCAAATGACTTTGGTGTTTACATCCATTAACACGGGATTAATGTCACTAAATGAAAGTATTTATCTTAAATCCCTTTGGTGATAAGGCTTCCATCCGTTTGTCCAGGGAGTTTTCCCTATCGCTATCGTAATGTGAACCTCGACCTATTTGTCGTTTAGATAAGTTAATGTTCGGCATGATAACTCTCTCTCTCTCTCTCTCTCTCTCTCTCTCTCTCTCTCTCTCTGGTGTATATTTTTGTATATTTTTTTTCCAGGTCCAACGGATGCAGTAAACTGTAACACAGTAAACGAATTAAGGATTAAGTTAGACAATATCATGAAAACTGTCTAAACGCTTAAACGAAATTACTCCACCCAAGAGCAAATGAAGTCCCCGCTGATAGACTAAAAAGTACTAGAGACAGTCAAAAACCGTTGTAACTTCTCATATCTCTAGCCGTTTCAGTAGTTAAAAACATGTGTAAACACAAATAGTTGGCAAATAGGTGTAACTATGATTAATGAAAATCTTGATGTCTCTATTCAATTTTACATATTTCAAGTAATCTCAGGTAAGATTTTCGTCATAAATGGAAGCATGTGTTATTTAAACACATATTTCACATTTCTTTATTCATTTCTTTTAGGTATCCTTAACATTTTAGGAGATATTTTCCAAACGTTTAAGTATCACGTGTAACTGATTATCTACTGTATGTGCCTACCTTAATCATATGTATAGAGGTTTATTTGTTATTTATAGATGGCACAATAAATAGCGGTAGAAAAATCCCTCCAAAGACACCTAATATTGTTCCTAGAATTCTATTTTTTTCCCATTTGATCAAGTTCTAAAAAGCTTCAAAGAATTCAAATCATAATCCGGTTGTAGGCATAATGCACATATATCCAATTATATCCTGCTCATAAATTATCATGATTGGATTCGTTTATTAAAACGGGATCAATTACTTCCCCTTTGTATGTGATAATAAATGAAAAAAAAAAAGTTGAATCCTATAACTGTTTTGCATTTATGGGCATTCACACCGTAATTATCAAATCAACAGTCGTGGGGTGTTAACTACAGTACACTCAAAAAATCATTTTCCGTAGATTTCTTCTATTTACGTGCTTTTTTAATTTTTTTTTTTTTGGTATGGGATAAGCACGGTTGCCTTCTTTTTGATATATCTTTCTTTGGCTCTGTGGTAGACCGTAGTCCCGATCGGCTGCCGTGCCTCACATCGCTTTAGATAACGGTAGCGTATGTTCAAGTATTGTACCAGTCACCAGCGTCCTTTTTCCCAGCAGCGAGGAGTTTTGGCTTTGTTAGATCGACAGTTCGAGACGTCTCTAATGTGGATTCTTTATAGACACTATGAACTGATTAACTTGTGTAAGTGTATCATAAAAGGAAGTTCTCCGGCAGTAATTGCTGAAGCAGGATCTTAATGAAAAATTTCTCAGGTAAAACCGTGGAGGGTAAGAGGCTCATACATTTTAAGGAATGATTCTTTACAGAATATCAAGGCTGAAATTACGTTTTAAATGAAGTCTCATGCAATTAGGTATTAATTCGACTCAGTCTCCGGCTGGAATATCACATCCCCCCTCACAAAACCTTTTTATGGTGGGGGGAGGGTTAGAGTATTATAATATTGTAACGAACATTTATTTTACTGACCTACTACTTCAAGCTGTTTATGCTAGAGCATAAAAGAAAAAACTGTATTTAAAT
>NC_090725.1:25895904-25910904 GCF_036898095.1 Palaemon carinicauda | reverse complement strand
TACTATCTCCAAGCATTATTAGGAAAGAATAACCTATTTATATCACTATTCAATATAAGGATTGTATGACTGAACCTTAATCTAAATAACTTCTTATAAAAACCCATACAATTATTCATTACCCCTACTCAGTAATTCTTATTAAATTTCATAGTAATGCCATGCTTTTTTTATTTCTTGATTTTTACCAAATTATGTAATTGTACCTACTATATTTCTAGGTAATGCCTTTCTCCCTCTTGCATTTAAAAAATGGAAACACTATTTTTATCAGTTTCTGGATAACTATTTGTTCATTTATAAAGGCCTCACACTCTTCCTTTCAATCATGTTTTCTTATGATTTTCCAAGATCTTAAAAGATATCATCTAAGATAAAAACAAAAATCGTCTAAAACATCCATAAATATAAAATACATTTCCACACTTCTACCAGTGAGTTTTATCATTCTTTGAAATTTCCGATTTATATCTTATTCAGAACGTCAAGTTCTTCTAAGGATTTCTTTCATCTCGAACAATATAACATAAAATCTGTAATATAAAAACAAAGTAGTCCTAACATTCACAACGAATACCTTTTAAAACCTGATGAGATTTTACCCAGTAGAGAAAGATGTATAGCAATTACTTCCTCCTCTTTCACATACCGCAGTTCATTTGTGTCTGAGAAGGTACCAAACACCTTTCACTTCTAGTTATACGTTATAATGTTGTATCACACTTTTCTTTTCAAAAGATCTATATCCACACAAATTTGAAAACATAACCGGTCATTCATATTTTTCAATCTCTTCCCAATGTCAAAAGATATCAGAATTTTCATGCTTACTAATAATACATACACACACACAAAGACACACACACAGATATATATATATATATATATATATATATATATATATATATATAAATATATTATATATATATATATATGTATATATGTGTATATATGTATATATATATATATATGTATATATATATATATATATATATATATATATATATATATATATATATATTTATATATATATATATACGAGTGTATATATATATATATATATATATATATATATACGAGTGTATATATATATATATATATATATATATATATATATATATATATATATATATATATATATATATATGTGTGTATGTATATATATATATACACTCGTTACGAAGGATTATTAGGAAATCTTTGAGAGAGAGAGAGAGAGAGAGAGAGAGAGAGAGAGAGAGAGAGAGAGAGAGAGAGAGAGAGGGGGGGGGGGATAATTATTGTTAAGATTGTTTATAGCCAGAAAGACTGCTTGAATAATTAAAGTATTTTTTGGGGGGGTTGTTAGATATGTTACGGTAGTTGTTTTTGTCTTGGACAATTTTTTTTTTTTTGGGGGGGTGGTGGGGGGTGGGGTGCTATAGCAACAGTGGTGAGTGGGATTTCATAAATCCATGATAAACAAAGCTGTACTCGTCAGGACGACGTATACTAGATCGGTTTGCTAGGAGACATCAGACTAAAATCTCCCATCGTCATCAATCAGAAGTGGCCAGCGTTGTGAGGTAAATTACTAAATACCAGACATGACTAAAGACATGTCTAAGGCCTTTGTTCTGCAGTGGACTAGAAGGAGCCATATTTGCTGCTGTTGTTCAAGCGATTTATCAGAAAATTTCGGCAGGAAAATAACTGGTTTATCAATGCCAGATACTTGATTGGATATTTGTTTAGAAGAATAAACACTTGCTTTCAAGGAAGAGGAAATCTTATTGTATATAGAAAGGGTGCTTCTACCCCCCCCCCCCCCCCGGGCTATAAATCGTGTTCCAATGTTTTTAGCGACGCCACTTTTAAGACATTGCCGACCATATTTGGTCAGTTGTACATAATTCACGGTTTAGTAAATGGGTTTTGCTTCTGTCCTATATTTGGTCCTTTGCCTGATAAAAAAAGAAATATAAATTCGAATTATTGGTCCTGTAAAGACATTCACTCCATTTTAAACACCAAATCAATTACCACAGGCTTTGAACTAGCAATGATAAAAGCTATCAGAGCAGAAATTGACAACATTGATCATTATAGTTTTTTTTTTTCTTTTCAGCATAGCGCAGTGTCTCTACATAAAAAAAAATGCTCTTTTGGCTTGGAAGTCAGAAGAAGATTTATCATTGCAGATTCGCAAGCTTTCGTCAATGGCCTTTGTCCCAGTAGAACAAGTGGTTCACGCCTTTGATACCTTAAATGATGAAGAATTTTATCCACCAGATGAGTTAGAGTAATTTATTACTAAGTCGATACGTGGAATGGGCAACCCTATTGAGTCTACACCCCTAATCTCTTTACAAATGTTGTCTTGTTTATTATTATTATTATTATTATTATTATTATTATTATTATTATTATTATTATTATTATTATTATTATCATTATTATTTTATTATTATTTTTATTATTATTAATAATATTGTTGTTCTTATTCATAATATTATTACTCTTATTACTTGCTAAGCTTTAACCCTATTTGGAAAAGTATGATGCTACAAGCCTTAGGGCTCCAACAGGAAAAATAGCACCGCGAGGAATGTAAATAAGGAAATTAATAAAATACGATAGAAGCGTTGAACAATTAAAATAATATATGTTGAGAAAAGTAACCACACTAAAATAGATCTTTCATATATAAACTATATATATAAAAAAACACTAGGAAGAGTTATAAAATAGGATTGTGTGACCGAGTAGAAACCCAAGCTCCCAAGCAAGAAAATCCTACTCCAAGACAGTGAAAGACCATGGTATAAATGATATGACACTACTAAAATCTAGAGAACAATTGTTTAATTTTGAAGAGGCCTGCTACAAGAGCTGCTTACCATAAATGAAGAGTCTCCTTTACCACTATCAAGAGAACAACTACAGTGCTGTAGTTTACCACTTCATCGAAAAAGAACAGAATGTAACATGGCATTTATTCAACAGGTTTCAGGAAAACACCCAAGCTTATGGAAATTTCTTGAAGTAATGCAAAGTGGGCAATCGTTTACGAAAGTCAAAATAGAGCAATAACTTTGAACTTAGTTGAATGTCTAGTGACAAACGTAAAAACAAATATAAAGAATCTGAAAAACAGGTTTTAAGGATTTATTGTCCGGATGATCATTCTGATCTAGTTGAATATTTGCATGTAGTAGCTCATAATATTAAATTCGAATATATCACGTTAGGTTTCATATAAGAAAAATCTGTTATTTTTTTAATTTTTAATATTCAATATTTCACTCCAAAAATATTAAACAACTTTCATATGAAAAAGATTTTTCTAAAACATTTTAACTATCCAACAATATTTCACTAATATCTGAATCTCGAACACTTCTTTTTTCGAGGCACCAGCTGCCCATTGAGACACTGCCACTAGAGAGTTAGGGGGTCCTTTGACTGTCAAGACAGTACTACATTGGATCCTTGTCTCTGGTTACGGTTTTTTTCCCTTTGTCTATACAGACAACAAATAGTCTGGCCTATTCTTTACAGATTCTCCTCTGTCCTCATACACCTCACAACACTGAGATTACTAAACAATTTTTCTTCACCTAAGAGGTTAACTACGGCAATGTAATTGTTCAGTGGCTACTTTCCTCTTGGTGAGGGTAGAAGAGTCTCTTTAGTTATGGTAAGCAGCTCTTCTAGGAGAAGGACACTCCGAAATCAAACCATTGTTCTCTAGTCTTGGGTAGTGCTATAGCCTTTGTACCATGGTCTTCCACTGTCTTGGGTTAGAGCTCTTTTGCTTGAGGGTACACTCGGCCACACTGTTCTATCTAGTTTCTCTTACTTCCTCTTGTTTTGTTGAAATTTTTATTGTTTATACAGGAAATATTTTAATGTTATTACTATTCCCAAAATATTTAATTTTTCCTTGTTTCCTTTCCTCACTGGGCTATTTTCCCTATTGGGGCCCCTGGGATTATAGCATCCTGCTTTTACAACTAGGGTTGTAGCTTAGCATTTAGTGATAATAATAATAATAATAATAATAATAATGATAATAATAATAATAATAACTACAAACCTTGATCTATAATCTATAAACATATTCCACAAGCATAAATTCGAGTTGGAATTGCAATTGTTAATGCCCATTGCAATTATAAAAGGTTCCCATTCTAACCGTCTATATTATCGCATCTAGACTTTCACAATCTGGCAAATGTGATTATTTGAGTGAGATAGAATGATATAATGAATGCTACAGTAATAACAAAAATAATAATAAAAATAAAAATAAAAGATCCTGCATCAACTTATCCAAAAGAAATCAGAGAAAAATAAGGAAGCAATGTAGAAGCTGAACTGGACACTAATTGAATAGCAGAAAGATTGAAGAGTGACGAAGTTTAACCATTGAAGAAGACCAACATTGAGAAAATATATTGGAACTAATATAGAAAAGCTCTTCTCCTTATCACTCCAATTTTTACCGTAAGTCTCAGGTCATTTACAATACTATAACCAGTATTTTTTAAACGGGTGCAATACACAAAGACCGTAAAGTAATATTTTCCAGTTTTTATGCAAGAAATGATTTATTATCGAACATATTATGAACTATTTTTCTATAATACTCTTTTTTTATTACTTTATTCCTTGTTTTTTTTATTCTTAGCTTTTCTTATAAATTGGAAATACAATATAAAAATTATCTATTCAAAATATTTTGCAATAACTACGTAGATGACGATATATTCCCTGGAACAGCAGAAACCGTCGTTCCTATCAATCTCAATATTAAATGATGAATTGCTTCTAAGATTAAGATTGCGGTTTGGCTGCAACTGAGGGGAAAGATATTCCATTTGTAAGGGAAACCTAGAAAATATTACAGTGGGAGTTGAAATAAGAGAAAGGGTCTTTGCTGAAGTTAAGATTAATCATCACTTTCTCAGATAAAGGGAGGATGCAAATTTTTATGATTGAATTTAATCTAAGAGAGAGAGAGAGAGAGAGAGAGAGAGAGAGAGAGAGAGAGAGAGAGAGAGAGAGAGAGAGAGAGAGAGAGAGAGAGAGAGAGATAAAAATAAGAGAGAGTTTTTTTTAGGCACTTTTTTAAATTTTTGATGAACAATAGGTAACATGTGTCAATATGTTATTAGATGACTTATTTTCCATTTTCAGATAATATAAATTGGATGAAAGCAATTAAATTTATTTTTCATCATAGGAAATTTCTAAAATATCCTAAAAAATCATATTCCAGGAATTTTTATCAATAAAATATATAGATGAAAAATTCTTCAGATACTGGTAATCCTAAAATCTGTCAACGCCAGACAACAGGAAATGAAAGTAAACCTCACACGTGATTACTTCTCTATTATTGAGGCAATGGATGAAAGTTCAATAACAGAACCGTGAAGACAATCAATGCAAAGACAATGTCTTTAGTTAGATATAGAGCAGGAATATTGGAATGGGCAAATGAAGACCTGCAGAGGGAAGATGGATATCTGAAAGCCTTTTGGAACCAAAATTTCATTCCTATTTGCAGAGAAGCTAACAAAAACTAATAGTCAAAGACAAGGGAACTATAGCAACTAGGTGAAATTGCATTAAGTTTTTAAATAAATTCAACTTCCCTCTGGAAATATGTTCTTGTGACAGTAGTAAAAATGGAGCTGAAAAGGAAGGGGGAAAATTATGTTGTTGCAAAAGAACATCAAGGAAGTTATGCGTTACTACCTGGAAGTCTTAATTGGTAAAAAATCCAGGTATTGGTTAGGTTATGCAAAAAAACAGCTTCTATCATCATTACTAGCTACTCTACAACCATTGTTGGAAAAGCAGGATGCTATAAGCCAAAGGGCTCCAACAGGGAAAATAAGACCAGCCAGGAACGGGAATAAAGAAATGAATAAACTACAAGAGAAGTGATGAACAAATATAATAAGATACATTAAATTAGATTTTTCATATATGAACTATAAAAAGAGACATGTCTGCCTGTTCAATATGAAACATTTGCTGCAAGTTTAAGGTTTTGAAGTTCCACTGATTAAACTACCTGATTAGGAACCTCTTTCCACAACTTCGTCACAGCTGGAATAAAACTCCTAGAATACAACGTAGTATTAAGCTTCATGATGGATAAGGCATGACTATTAAAATTAACTGCATACCTATTATTATGAACCCAATACCCAGAGGTAAACTACGGATTTATAAAATCAAATAATGTTCACATTTTAGGCTATCGATACATGTCATTATGCCTGATTGTCCATTAGTCATACGGAGAAAATGATCCAAATTAGCCAGTAATAGTCAAATCCTAATAACGAATTGGATTTTTTCCTAAAAAAAAATAGCAATTTTAACAATTTTAATAATAATAATAATAATAATTTTAATGACTTTAATAAAAAAAATCCTTTTAATAAGTGACCCTTTTCGTTGAAAATATCTGGAAAGTCAATATCCTCACATAACCTTACTAGTTATACCAGATTTGGTAAACATACGCAGACATAATAGATACCTCAAAATGACTCGCTGAAACATTTTAGGGCCAAAATGAAAGCATAACATTTTTGGGAAATCCTACAGTAAAGAGTTTTCGTCACTTCTCTTTTTTCTTTTTGTATTTTGGCCTCGTTCCTACTAATATGTATCATATATTAACTAAAAAATACGAAACACAAGAACAGTATTGCAACTATGAAGAAAATTTCCTAATCCTACCATAGGTGAAGAAGCAAAATGCAGGTGCGTAATAAATATAGATAAGTTTCCCTTGAAAACCTTTTGATATACTTTGATCAATACCTTAATCACCCACTTCAAACATCACTGCGCTTTTTTACTAATTAGGCTGTGGCTTCAAATACCTATTTCCAAAGGACGTAAATATCCATTGCATTGGTGGGATTTCATCGACGAAAATCAAGTAGAGCAGCCATGAAAGAATGAGCGTTCGAGCCATTGAACCACTTACGGTATATGGAGCCCAATCATATCCTTCATAACGGGGTTCTTGTAAATGAAGGATGTTAGATCACGTCGGATGAAAGGTATTGATGGGAGCCCTCAAGAATTGGAGTATAACCTGGGAATGAAATATTCAATTTTAAATACTCTCATAAGATATAACTCTTCTCAAGAACATGGTTTTTCTTTTTAAGTCAACGCTTATTTTTCAGATTTAATTTTGTAAAACGAAGAGATTCTTAGGTTTTTCTTTAAAGGAATAGAGTTTTGATAGATTCAATAGAAGAAAAGAGTTTAGCTCTCAATTTTCCAATTGTACTTGTTTCCACACAAGAATAGTAGCTAATCCGGTACATAATTTAAATTGTTGGATAATAATCTCAATTTATTTTTTCCTGGTCATTAAAAATATGCAATGATAAACATTCACCATACAATACAGTTACTAGATATCATTGGTCATTGAAGATATCCTAGATTTTTCTAAAATATGACTGATAGGGTAAAAGTCCATTGAAGTAGATTTTCGAAACATATGCTACGGGAAATATTGAATATTGCCATTATTTGAATTCAGATTAGAAATGAATGGGCCTATTGATTCAATGGAAAATGATAATATAAGGTTTTTAAATCTGAGACACAAAAAAAATAATATAAGAAACTCTGCATCAAAACATAGCAATAGTGGCATAGTGAATTATATCGGAAAATGAAACGCAGAAATGTATATGGCCAAACAGAAATTTCTCCAAAGAAAAGAAAAAGCTATAACGGAAAATCCGAAATGCTAGTATCCTCGAATCCTTGATCTTCGGGATATTTTTATTATCATTATTATTATTTTTTTTTTTAACTGCATACAATGCTTACGCCAATCCCAGTCCGGACTGCATTGGTTGAACGATGGAATTACGCAGCCTCCATTGATCCTGAGAGATATTGATTCAGGGGTTCCGCTTGGATTGTGAATTCAAAGAGATCTTCTTCTGCAGTCCCCAAATCCCTTCCCCCTCCCAGCCACTCCCCACCCCTTTCCCCACCGTGGTTACCAACTCATTTATGACTCAAATGTTCCTAAATGGGAACAGAGATTCAGAAAACTGATGGTGTGGAAGTTTTAATTACTTTGTGTAATAAAAATTCAAATGGTTTCAGCCTTTAGTTTCTCATAGAAAGACATTAAAGAAATGGTAGACACACATATTTACACGCACACGCGCGCGTGCGTGCACACACACATATATATACAGTATATATATATACAGTATATATATATACAGTATATATATATATATATATATATATATATATATATATATATATATATATATATATACCTGTATATGTATATTTATAGGTAGATATATGAATAAATATAAGGAGAGAGAGAGAGAGAGAGAGAGAGAGAGAGAGAGAGAGAGAGAGAGAGAGAGAGAGAGAGAGAGAGAGAGAGAGAGAGAGAGAAACACTTATTAAATAAGCACACATGTCTCATTTACAAAATAAATTTTTCTTAAACAGAAAATGCCCCCTTTGGCCGCGGGGGCATAAAATCAATTAGAATAGCGCCAACGTTATCCCTGTCTGTCGTAAAAGGCGACTAAAAGGGACAGGACGAGGTGGAGCTGGGGGGAGAGTGACTGCTCCCCACACTCTATTTTTGGGGTGTTTGAATGTGCGTGGATGTAGTACGATAGAGAGTAAATGATGTGATATTTGAAGTATGTTTAGGAATAGAAGGATGGATGCATTGGCCTTGTGTGAGACAAAGATAAGAGGAAAAGGTGAAGTGATGTTTGGTGAAATGTCTGGTAGAGTGTCTGGGATTGAAAGGGGAAGAACGAGAGAGGGTGTGGCTTTATCATTGAGTGAATGGATGACAGGTAAAGTAGTGGAATGGAAGGCGATATCATCTAGGTAATTGTGGGTAAGTGTTAGGTTGGGTAGGGAATGCTGGACGTTTGTCAGTGCGTAAGGGCCAGATAGTGAGAAAAGTGAAGAAGAGCGGAATGAGTTCTGGAATGAATTAACTAGGTGTGTAGAAGGACTGGGTAGAAGGAATTATGTAGTTGTCATGGGTGACTTAAATGCTAGATTGGGCGCTGGGAAGATAGGTGTCATTGGGAAGAATGGCGTACCAGGTGAAAATGAGAGTGGTGGGAGACTGGTAGATATGTTTTTTGAGCAAGAGATGGTGATAAGTTCTAGCCTTTTCAAAAAGAAAGATAAAAATAAGTATACATGGGTAAGAGTGGCAAATGGAAGAGTAGTAGAAAGGGCATTATTAGATTAGGTGTTGATAACTAAAAGAATGTTTGGAATATTGAATGACGTGCACGTGTTTAGGGGTATGGCTAACGGTATGTCTGATAATTTTTTGGTGGAACGAAAATTAGTTTAGCAAAAGAGTGGGGGAATAGAGTAGGTGGATGTAAAAGGGAGCTAGTGAGGGTTGAAGAGCTAATAAAACCGGGGGTAAGAAGTAAATATCAGGAAAGGTTGAAAATCGCATATGACGAAGTGAAAGTAAGAGAAACTAGTAATTTAGAGGAGGAGTGGAAGTTAGTAAAAGAAAATTTTGTTGGGATTGAAGAAGATGTGTGTGGCAAGAAGGTAGTTGGAGGCAGCATGAGGAAGGGCAGTGAATAGTGGAATGAAGGAGTGAAGGTAAAAGTGGAAGAGAAAAAGAGGGCTTTTGAAGAATGGCTGCAGAGTAATAGTATAGAGAAGTATGAAAAATATAGAGAGAAAAATGTGGAAGTAAAGCGTAAGGTAAGTGAAGCAAAAAGGGCAGGTGACCTGAAGTGGGGTCAGGGATTGGGTCATTCATATGAAGAGAATAAGAAGAAGTTTTGGAAAGAAGTGAAGAGAGTAAGGTAGGCTGGCTCAAGAATTGAAGAGACAGTGAAAGATGGAAATGGAAGGTTGTTAAAAGGAGAGGAGGCAAGGAAGAGGTAGGCGGAATATTTTTAAATTTTACTGAATGTTGAGGATAATAGGGAGGCAGATATAATTGCTGTTGCAGGTGTTGAGGTGCCGGTGATGGGAGATGAGAATGAGAGAGAGATTACGATAGAGGAAGTGAGGAGAGCACTAGATGAAACGAGAGTAGGAAAAGCATCTAGTATGGATGGTGTGAGAGCTAAGATGTTGAAGGAAGGGGGTGTGACTGTACTTGAGTGGTTGGTGATATTGTTTAATATGTGTTTTGTGTTGTCAATGGTACCAGTCGATTGGGTTTGTGCATGTATTGTACCACTATATAAGGGTAAGGGAGACGTGCATGAGTGTTGTAATTCAAGAGGTATTAGTTTGTTGAGTGTAATTGGAAAAGTGTACGGTAGAGTAATGATTATTAAGATTAAGGATAAAACAGAGAATGCAATCTTAGAAGTACAGGATGGTTTTAAAAGAGGTAGGGGTTGTATGAATTAGATTTTTACAATTAGGCAGATATGCGAGAAATATTTAGCAAAAGGTAAGGAGGTGTATGTTGCGTTTATGGATCTGGAGAAAGCGTATGATAGAGTTGATAGGACAGCAATGTGGAATGTGATAAGGTTATATGGAGTTAGTGGAAGGTTGCTGCAAGCAGTGAAAAGTTTCTACAAAGGGAGTAAAGCATGTGTTAGGATAGGAAATGAAGTGAGTGATTGGTTTCCGGTGAGAGTGGGGCTGAGACAGGGATGTTTGATGTCGCCGTGGTTGTTTAACTTGTATGTTGATGGAGTGGTGAAAGAGGTGAATGCTCGAGTGCTTGGACGAGGATTAAAACTGGTACACGAGAATGACCATGAATGGCAGGTATATCAGTTGTTGTTTGCAGATGATACTGTACTGGTTGCAGACACAGAGGAGAAGCTTGGCCGATTAGGGACAGAATTTGGAAGGGTGTGTGAGAGAAGGAAGTTGAGAGTTAATTACGGTAAGAGTAAGGTTATGAGAAGTACGAGAAGGGAAGGTGGTGCAAGGTTGAATGTCATGTTAAATGGAGAGTTACTTGAGGAGGAGGATCAGATTAAGTACTTGGGGTCTGTTGTTGCAGAAAATGGTGGAGTGGAAGCAGATGTACGTCAGAGAGTGAATGAAGGTTGCAAAGTGTTGGGGGCAGTTAAGGGAATAGTAAAAAATAGATGGTTGGGCACTGTGATGTATTGATTGGAGTTGTGGGGAATAAAAGTGATGAAGAGACAGAAATTGAATATGTTTGAGATGAAGTGTGTAAGGAGTATGGCTGGTGTATCTCGAGAAGATAGGGTTAGGAACGAAGTGGTGAGGGTGAGAACGGGTGTAAGAAATGAGTTAGCAGCTAGAGTGGATATGAATGTCTTGAGGTGGTTTGGCCATGTTGAGAGAATGGAAAATGGCTGTCTGCTAAAGAAGGTGATGAATGCAAGAGTTGATGGGAGAAGTACAAGAGGAAGGCCAAGGTTTGTGTGGATGGATGGAGTGAAGAAAGCTCTGGGTGATAGGAGGATAGATGTGAGAGAGGCAAGAGAGCGTCTTAAAAATAGGAGTGAATGGCAAATGATTGTGACACAGTTCCGGTAGGCCCTGCTGCTTCCTCCGGTGCCTTAGATGACTGCGGAGGTAGCAGCAGCAGTAGGGGATTCAGCATTATGAAGCTTCATCTGTGGTGGATAGTGGGGCAGGGTGGGCCGTGGGACCCTAGCAGTACCAGCTGAACTCGGTTGAGTCCCTTGTCGAGCTGGGAGGAACATAGAGAGTAGAGGTCCCTTTTTTGTTTTGTTTCATTTGTTTATGTCGGCTACCCCCCAAAATTGGGGGAAGTGTCTTGGTATATGTATGTATGTTAAACAGAAAACGCAAGTTTAATAAAATTTAGTTGAATGACGAGGAATCTGTATATTCTTTAAGGTAAATTTTTCTACTTCTTCTTCTTCTTCTTCTTCTTCTTCTTCTTCTTCTTCTTCTTCTTCTTCTTCTTCTTATTATTATTATTATTATTATTATTATTATTATTATTATTATTATTATTATTAATAGTACCAGTTATAGTAGTAGTAGTAGTAGTAGTAGTAGTAGTAGTAGTAGTAGTAGTAGTAGTATTTGAATATTTTTCATAGAACTTTTCTTAACCATGTTTCGTAAAAAAATATATATAATGACGAAGGACAGGAAATAATTATCCCTCATCTGATACTATGTATAAGCTTTCTAGTGAGTTTATGATTAATAACCAATATATACGTAACACTACTGTATTCTATTTCATACCTTATAGGAGTAATACAGACACCTACTTCTGTACACATTTTACTAGATATTGCTTGGGGTTGATTCGATCGCATTATTCCATCTTCTCTTCCTCTTTTTTTTTCTTTTTGATATTTCTTTGAGTTTAAATAGGAAAGATCTATTTTAATGTTCTTACTGTTCTTAAGATATTTTATTTTGATTGTTCATTATTTCTTTTGTAGTTTATTACCTTGTTTCATTTCCTCACTGGGATATTTTCTTTGCGGGTTCTAGCTCAGCCTATAATAATAATAATAAAAATAATAATAATAATAATAATAAAAATAATAATAATAATAATAATAATAATAACGATAATAATAATAATAATAATAATAATAATAATAATAATAATAATAATAATAATAATAATGATAATAATAATAATAATTATTAAGATAATAAAAATAATAACTGCTCACTGTTTTTTCTGGTATCAACCCTTTGTGTCGATGCAGTAGAGTAATAATGTTGTTTTTGGAGCCGTATCTTTTATTCTTCTTAATTATTATGCTCTTCTGATGGTAAGAAGGACTCTATTAATCTAATGGAACTAATCACATAGACGTATCATTTGTTATTGAGACCAAGAGGTCCGTTAATGACATTTAAATACTGACATTAGCTGGGGATTGAGTCAGCTTGCGTTAAAGAAAAAGTAGTCATAGAGAGTCAAGTGTAAATATTCTAAGGGTTAGGTATGTATCATTGCTCCTACTCAAAGCTGATATTAACTCCTTGAAGAGGAAATAGGAAAAATTCAATCGATAGATAAAATAAAGAAAATATGAATTAGATAACTATGATTAATTATTAGTGATATCCTAATATGCTCAAGATTTATTAACAGGCGAATATGAGTAGGAGCTGTTTGAGTGTGGTGGTCATTCTTAGTGCTTGTTCTTAGAGATTGATGTATAAAGAAGAATGTGTCTGAAACAGTTTATTTCTCCGAGGAACAATCAGGTTCAATAAAAGTTATTAGATATTCCTTGGCAGTTTTGTAGTCCTTTCAACCGACCCTAATGTTTAACCTTTCATCAACTGAGATCAATCAGTCAATCAATCAAAAATAATGCAAACATCTTCAATCCGGTTCTGCAATGCCGGAACCAAAAGTGACTAAGTTTAAAAAAGATTTAGCAAGTTAGTGTTCGATTACAAGTCTCGTTTGCATAAACACACTTTAGATGCAAATTTTACTTACTGCTATCATTAGATTTTGGTGTCTGTAAGACTAGTAATCGTACCTCCTTATTACGCATTTTAATAGTTGTGAGACCTCTATTTTCGGGATTTTCTCACCAACGAAATGTTAGATAAAAATCAAACGTTACCTCAATTTATTCCACACCTCGAACTGATTACTGGCTGAAAATTTCATTACCAAAATTGTATGAGTAAACTCCATGCTCTTGACAGTTTGAAGAAAGTTTACTATATTCTAAGGCAGTATTCAAACACAGTCATCACTATGTCACTCACTAGACCAAAATCATCTCTTTCACTATGCCTGTTTCATCCCTCGCCTTACCTCTATATCCTAACTCCCCCCCAAACCCCCCCCCTCTCTCTCTCTCTCTCTCTCTCTCTCTCTCTCTCTCTCTCTCTCTCTCTCTCTCTCTCTCTCCAATTGTGAATCAAACCACGAGATGTATATGGTGCACCCAGTGGTGCATGCAGTTGCAAGTAAATTGTCTTTCATTACTTTCATCTGACTAAGGTACGTACTCTTTTTAGCACGTGGGTTAATTACTCTATTGTCATCACCTTCGTTATATGCCCATAACATGAAAATAGACACTGCTCTGAAATAGGATTGTAGATTGCCTTAGTTAGATAGGTACTGCAAATCACAGGGAACTGGCTATCCCTTCATGAATCTAGCCAATGAATCCTTTAAGGTTGAGGGCCATTCTGTCAATAGGCGTAGAAGAAGATGATGAGATGGACACCAGAAAAGTAGAATTATGAATTTGAGATGTTATTATTATTATTATTATTATTATTATTATTATTATTATTATTATTATTATTATTATTATTATTATTATTATCATTATTATTATTTCTCAAGTCACAATGTCCTCTATAAAATAAATGTTCTAGAAAAGCCTCAAAATTTTTGAAGCTGAAGGAAAAAAAGGAAAAAATAAACACCATCTTCATTAACCAACATATATTTTCTCTCTCTCTCTCTCTCTCTCTCTCTCTCTCTCTCTCTCTCTCTGGTAGTAGTAGTAGTCTAATTTTGCATCAATTTTAGAAAGGTAACCTGATTAGTAGGAACGAAGTGGGGTGCAATTGTTAATCAGAACTTGATTAGATTAATTATTGCGCATGCGCATATGGATGAGGACATAGTCAATAAAGGAAATGGAATTACTGGCCTCTTTACAAAAAAAATGTGTTGCGATGAAGGAGCGAAATTTAATACTGGAATTAAAACTGTGACAAGAGAAACTAACTGGAAGTCGTAGCTGAGGAAAATCTGAATTTTGTAGTTTTCCAAATAAACATATATAGTCGATTTATTCCTAGTCGTATTTTCAACCATATATATATATATATATATATATATGTATATATATATATATATATATATATATGTCTTATTTATAACTGTAATCGAACAGTTTAACATGTTTTTTCAAAAAGGCCCATAAAAGAAACACAGGAAATATGAATAAATCACACTATATTTCGGTCAATAAACATCGACCCTCTTCAGGATGTAAAGTACAAGTG
>NC_090725.1:25870904-25880904 GCF_036898095.1 Palaemon carinicauda | reverse complement strand
AAGGAAAAAAACCTTCTGCCAAAAATACATTTCACATAGACGAGAATAACCGTCGATGGTCATTGTGTTTGGAAAAGGCCAAATCAGCTGCTTTTAATGCTATCGGGGGAAATTGATTTTGGGGTTCCAGTCGACTTTACAACTCAACGAGCTATTCTTTTGCAGTCTCAAAACTGCTTCTCCTTTCTTTTGCTCCCCTCGTTACAAACTTTTATTGCTCGACTCTTCACAAATAGGTACAAGGATTCGGAATGCGGTTGGTGCTTGAGCTTTAATCACTATGAAAAATTAAGAGGAATATTTTTGTTTACGGTTATGTAGTTAACTGAAGTTGGTAAGGGAGTTTAAATGATTATACAAGGATTCATATACACATACACAAACCAGAGATGATTATATATTACTACATACTTGAATATGTGTTTATGTATTGATTGACTATGATATTCTAAACCTTTTTAATTGTAATGGCGCATCTGAGAAATTATCAAGGATTTATATAAAATAATGAAATCATAATTTTCTTATTCATCTTACTATTTTATGTAATAGCGGCTAATTAGTTTTGCTAAAATGGAATGGTAGAACATAGTTTAGAGGAGATGAGTATTCGGATTTTAAATTCTTTCTTAGCATGGTATAACGGGCCGAGAGAAGGTTGTGAACTCAAAGGCAGTGTGAAAGCAACTGAGTTAATTTATTATAGAACACTCTCCTTCATATACAAAACCTCAAGGCAACAGGAAATTATATGTTCCAGAAACAGACAATGTTACATAGGAGAAACGCAGAAATGTTTATTCTGGTTCTTTTTAGTGCGAGGGAAGAGCGAAGATACAAGCATAATATATTCAAAATGAATTATGTACGATCGTGTGACACACAGTTGGTACATGGCTCCTCCCCTAAAAATGACATACTGTACATGTTAAATAGGGCGCCCTGATCTAGAGAGGCGAACTGTAGGCGGGTCATCTGGCAGAAGATAAGCAGGTTTTAGACGATCAATGGAGACCCAGTGTTCTTTACCACGAATGTTTAGTAGGAATGCTTTCGGACTGCGGCGGATCACAAGGAAAGGGCCCGTGTAAGGGGGCGTTAGCAGTGGCTTGCTGGTGTCGTTGCGCAGGAAGACGTGCGTTGCAGAGTGCAAGTTTGTTGGTATATGATGCTTCGCTGGGGGCTTGTAAGTCTGGCAGCATGGAGTAAATTTTCCCACGACGTGACGTATGCGCTGGAGATCGTCGGAGGATGTTGTAAAAGGAAAAAATTCGGCAGGGACGGCCAACGGGTCGTCATACACCATTTCAGCTGCTGAGACGTCCAGGGCGTCATTAGGAGTGGTCCTTAGTCCCAGGACGACCCAGGGAAGCTGAGTAAACCAGTTGGAATCCTTGCAGCGGGACATCAAAGCTGCTTTGTGGGTGCGATGAAAACGTTCAACCATTCCATTGGCAGCGGGGTTGTAGGCCGTTGTCTGATGTAGGGTGATGCCCAGGAGATTCGCTAATGATGTCCACAATTGAGAGGTGAAAGTGGTTCCCCTGTCGGAAGTAATATGCTCAGGGATACCAGAACTTGCAATCCATCCAGAGAGTAAGGCAGATGTAGATGAGGCGGACGTTGCAGTTGCCATGGGAATGGATTCAGGCCAACGAGTGGAGCGGTCGATGACGGTAAACAGGTAACGATTTCCTTGTGATGTGGGTAGGGGGCCTACAACGTCGACGTGAATGTGTGCGAAACAACGCTGAGGTTGAGGAAAGGTGCCCACTCTGGAATCCGTGTGTCAATGTACTTTGGAAGTTTGGCAAGAAGTACAGGCGCGCACCCAATCCTTAGCATCCTTAGAAATGCCATGTCAAATGAACTTTGCCCTCAGCAGCAGTGCAGTAGAACGGCACGAGGGATGTGAAAGGCCGTGAATGAAATCAAACACCTGCCGTCACATGGGAGCAGGAATCCAAGGTTGCGGTCTACCAGTTCTGACGTCACAGAGGAGGGTGGTGTTGGAGTCTTCAAGGGGAAAGTCTTCCCAACGGAGTGATGTGCAGGATGTCCTACATGCTTGATACTGTAGATCCTGTTGTTGGGCTTCAGCCAGGGCGTTGTAATCCAATCCCAGTTTAACGGCAGCCATCATGTTTTTTTGACAGGGCATCGGCAACGGGATTCATTTTCCCAAGGACGTATTGAAGAGTGCAATTGTATTCAGCCACGGCGGAGAGATTTCGGCGTTGCCGGGCGGACCAGGCGTCAGGCTGTCGAGTAAAGGCGTGCACCTGAGGCGTGTGGTCTGTGCGAATGACAAAGGGCGTACCTTCAAAGAAATGGCGAAAGTGACGGACAGACAAGTGCACCGCCAGCAATCTCGATCGAAGGTAGAATAACCCGATTCTGCCTTGGACAGTTTTCTGCTGAAGAAGGTTAATGGGCGGGTCGAGCCGTTGACCACCTGCTCGAGTACTGCACCAATAGCGACGTCGCTGGCATCGGTGGAGAGAAGGAGAGGGGCATGTGGGATAGGAAAAGTGAGAGCCGCAGCAGTTGATAGGGCCTTCTTTGCATTGCAGAAGGCCGCTTCTTGAAGGGGACCCCACTTCAGGTCCTTTGGCTTGCCCTTGAGGGAGGTGTAGAAGGGAGCAAGAGTGGTGGCAATGGCTGCCAGAAAACGGTGATAATAGTTGATCATGCCCAAGAATTTCTGCAGAGTTTAGATGGTCGAGGGCATGGGGAAGTTCTGAACGGCTGCTACCTTCTCAGGGAAGGGGTGGACTCCTTCAGGAGTGATGTGGTTCCCTAAGAAAGACACTTCGTTGGCGCCAAAGGTACACTTGTCATACCGGACTACAAGGCCGTTTTGTTGCAGGCGGTCGAGCACGATGCGTAGATGACGGAGGTGTTCCTCTTTTGAGGAGGAGAACACAAGTATGTCGTCCACATAACATACACAGAAAGGGAGGTCCCCTGAGATGCCCTCCATGAGACGTTGAAACGTGGCCCCAGCATTACGAAGGCCAAAACAGGAGTAATTGAAGGTGTATGTACCAAACGAAGTGGTGATGGCAGTCTTGGGGATGTGTTCTGGGTTCATAGGCAGCTGATAATACCCCTTCAGGAGGTCTAGCACAGAGAAAACCTTTGCTTTGTGCAGGTAGGAGGTCATGTCGACAATGTTTGGGAGGGGGTAGTGATCCGGTTCTGTTTGCATGTTCAGGCGCCTGTAATCGCCGCACAGACGGAGGGAGCCATCTTTCTTCAGAACGATGTGTAAGGGTGATGACCATGGGCTGGAGGCCCTTTTGCAAAGGCCATTTTCCTCCATTTCGGCGAATGTCTGTTTGGCGGCGGCCAATCGTTCTGGTGCCAGACGTCTGAATTTTGCGAAGACTGGGGGTCCCGTCGTCTTGATATGGTGATAAATACCGTGCTTGGCAGGAACCGTGGGCGTTTGGCGAAGTTCTGGACGGAAAACTTCCGGGTATAACGTGAGGAGGTAGGCGTAGGCATCCATGGGTGCGCTAATGGGGAGAGTGAGGTTAGAGGGGGCGGGTTGAAGAGGTGTCAACGAATACGAGTCTGCGTTAACCAATCGTCGGTGGGTGACATCGACCAGAAGGTGGAAATGAGAGAGGAAATCTGCACCGAGGATTGGCAATATGACGTCAGCAACGAGAAACTTCCAATTTAATTTACCTTTTCCGAATGGTAATGTGAGGTTCTCGTAACCGTAGGTGGGTATCGCAGATCCGTTGTCTGCTACCAAGCGGACGTCGGCAGATGTAGACAGACTACGTCGTGTCTTGAAGAGTTTCCTTGGCAAAAGAGAACGACAAGCACTCGTGTCTTTCAATAATCGCACGCCCGTTCCTGCATCATGTAAAAAGAAAAGATTAGAAACATGGGAGGCCACCGCCACGAGCGATGGCCTACTTGCACGTTTTTTGGCCACTGACAATCCTCGGCATATTTCTTCGCAGTTGCACCGAATCTGAAGTGGTATTAGCAAAACTGTGGTGGATGGGAGGTAGTAAGTGGCTGTAGAAGTATTTTGTTAGGGCGCGAGCGATTGATGGGTGGTGGGCGGCTTTGTCGCTGCTTCGGCACGTCACGGGGTAGGCGTGTATGTCCTACGGCATTCATGTCAGCCTCGGTTGACGTTGAATAGGCATCCTCTTCGTCAGGGGTGGAGGCGTTGATGGAGGTCTTGAAGTGGCTGTCCATAAGGGCGTCGGCTTTGGTCATCAAGTCCTTTATGGGTAAACTGTCGACATCGGGTATGGCAGCATGTATAGGTCCGGGTAGACGGCGTATCCAAAGGGCATGAAGTAGGTTCACCTCACAAGGAGAGCCGTCTGCGGCAGGTTGAAGGCGAGCGATACTGGTCATTTCCCTGAGGGCAAGCGAAGCCCTTTGGTCCCCCAACGGTTGTTGCGAGAGCTGGAAAAGCTTTGCTATACGGGCGGCTGGCGACGGTGAGTACTGGTGCAGAAGGTATGTTTTGAGGGCATCATGCGCTATTGGGGTGTCTCCTTGTTCACAAAGCCAGTCGGACATTTCCGGGAAGGTGTCCTTCGGTATCGCCGTGAGAACATAATCTGCTTTGGTGGTTGAGCGAGTCACGCCCTTGATGCCATGTACTAACCGTGTGTCACACGATCGTACATAATTCATTTTGTATATATTATGCTTGTATCTTCGCTCTTCCCTCGCACTAAAAAGACCCAGAATAAACATGTCTGCCTTTCTCCTATGTAACATTGTCTGTTTCTCGAACATGTAATTTCCTGTTACCTTGAGGTTTTGTATATAAAGGAGAGTGTTCTATAATAAATTAACTCAGTTGCTGCCTTTGAGTTAATTTATTATAGAACACTTTCCTTTATATACAAAACCTCAAGGCAACAGGAAATTACATGTTCGAGAAACAGACAATGTTACAAAGCAGAAACGCAGACATGTTTATTCTTGTTCTTTTTTGTGCGAGGGAAGAGCGAAGATACAAGCATAATATATACAAAATGAATTTTGTACGATTGTGTGACAAACGGTTGGTTCAAAGGTCTTAAATATACATAGGCTGTTCTGAAGCGTTTTGAAATATTTAGTGGGTACCAAGATATTTCAAGTGAAATTCTTTGTTTCTTATCAGTCAAAGATACAAGCATAATATATACAAAATGAATTTTGTACGATTGTGTGACACACGGTTGGTACAATGGTCTTAAATATACATATTCTGTTCTGAAGCGTTTTAAAATATTTAGTGGCTACCAAGATATTTCAAGTGAAATTCTTTGTTTCTTATCAGTCAAAGAGTGGGAGACTAGTTATTGATGAAAGTTGTCATAACCGTTGCTGATAAGGCCAACATAGTATGGGTTATCAAAGAAATAGGTAGCAGAAACTTTTGAATATGATATTGCCCGATAGGAAATCGGACAAGTTGAGTCAGAGATAAAGAAACGATAATTTGTAGAATGAAGCACCATCAATTTTCCTCTTCTTAGCTTAATTACTATTATTATTATTATTATTATTATTATTATTATTATTATTATTATTATTATTATTATTATTATTATTATTTCCAGCTAATATAGAAAACATAGTTCGAAAAGCAAGATGCTATTAGCCCAATGGCGATATCAAGGAAAATTAGTCCAGTGAGAAAAACAATTTAAATAGATAAGCGCTATGAAAAATAATGAACAATTAAAATAAAGTATATAAAGAACAGTAACAACATCAAAACAGATATTTCATATACGTTCAACATAAAATAATTTGCTTCAAGTTTGATCTTTTGAAGTGGAGAATAGTTGAAACTTGCAGTTGATATTTGAATTCGCCTCAAAGGAAAAATAAACACCTTCGGTAATAAGTCAACCAAAATGGTGAGTTTGGAGCTGTTTCACAGCCTAAGGGTTGTACTGACATATGGGGTAACGTCCCTGACTGGTGATTGCCAGAATTATATTCGAGTCCCGCTCAAACTCGTTAGTTCGTTTGGGTGCTGCAACCTCACCATCCTTGTGAGCTAAGATTGTTGGGTTTTGGGGAGCCAATAGCACTATCTGCTGTGTCATCAGCAGCTATTGCCTGGCCCCCCTTGGTCATAGCTTGGGTGGAGAGGGGGCTTGGGCGCTGATCATATGTATATGGTCAGTCTCTAGGGCATTGTCCTACTTGATGGGGCAATGTTACTGCCCTTTACTTCTGCCTTTTATGAGTGTCCTTTAAACCTTTAAGATCATGGCAGAGGAGAGTAGAAATATCAAATGTCAGCTCCTGAGATATTTTACTTACTTAGGTTAAGGAAGAGATATCAATATTTTAATTTTTTTTTCGTCGAGTACATGGACGGTATGATGCCGATTTATATATAGTTTAAACGCAGTTAGCTGAAAAAAATATATATGTATAATGTATATCTATTAGAGATATAAAATCTCTTGTCAACATGCTGATAATTTGTATTTTTCAGACTCTTTGTAGCGTTTGGTCATCATTTCTCGTGTGAAAATATAAATCATAAGAGTGTAGGATATTATACTCAACAATTAATTAAAGAAAAGTACAAAGAAACCCATTAGCAATGAAACGTAAAATTAACAAGAAAAAGGTAAAATGATACCAATAAATATTCAACGGAAGAAAATAGGAACTAACATTGTCTTTAAAATTATAGTTTTCAAAGCCTACTATAAAATCTTCAAAAGCTTTTAAAATGAAAACCCGCTAATTAAAACATTTGTATTCTTGATTTGTAAGATTTTGTCCGCAAGGAACCTGTTCGATTTGATCAGCCAAAGTGTAGTCAGGATCTGCTTCGTAGACACTGTGAAAAAGATGTACTACAGATACTTCAACAACTTGTAACTGTTTAAATGCCTTTTATTCATTTTGTTTGAGAAGTATTTGGAAAAATTCCAGTAAAATCTGTATTAGCATGAATTTTTTAATATTATACATTGTTTTCTTATAGATAAAGTGCTAAAGTTATTCAGTTAGCTTGTAATTATAATTTGCAAATGTTTTTTGAATTAGATAAATTGCGGGTGAGCACTATTCCTAGAATAAATCAAGGGATAATTCATTAATCTGTATAATTTAAACCAGTTAATACAACGGAAATAAGCCCTAGTTAATAAACTACTCCCGTTATTAAAATTGTAATCTATTTTTTTATGGTTAGCAAACCTCACTTATAAACCTGAATATTTTTTTTTTCATAAAACATCATAATCATTATTAAACTTTTTTTTCCATCTCTTTCCTCAAAAATATTTTGAAAATAAAGAATTAATCAACATAGCATTCTGAAACAAGCGATTAACTCGTTTGGATATAAAACTTTATGAATACGACATAAGAAATTGTAGAAAATACTCATAAAGAAATTAACGCTATATATGGTACGCTACATTATTCTAGTAGGTTGTTCTTTTGTTAGAAAGAAAAAACTAAAAAATAAAAAAAAATATGGTTTCATCATTGGCATTTTCTTTAACGCCTTCTTATTGTTATTATCTATAGTTCTCTTTAAATTAATAAAGAGAGAGAGAGAGAGAGAGAGAGAGAGAGAGAGAGAGAGAGAGAGAGAGAGAGAGAGAGAGAGTGAGTGAGTATGTGTGTGTGTGTGTGAGAGTGTGTGTCCGTATTCATCTCTGTTTGTTTATGGTGTAAAGCATAGGTTTTCTTATTTGTCGTGAAGTGTTTTAGAAATGTTTAGTCTCAGTTACATGCAATATAAATGAAGCTTTATATCTTTTTTCAATATTAATGGTATTTCATAACTCCACAGTGTTATTTTCTAGGTATAAAACTTCATAAAATGTGAAAGGACTCTTTCATATATGATAAAACAGGAAACAAACAATTCATAAAGAAATATCTTTTGCCCTCAAGCGTGGTGCTATGATTCTGTAAGAGAAATGACATATTTTTCATCACCTTATATCCGATACACTTTTTTCGAAAATTGAGCGGAAAATGACATGCTAAATTTAAGTTTATAAATATTAACCAATGTACCGAAACTAGATTCAAGTCTATTGTATTCTATTTACTTTAGATACAGAGGGTAATTTGTTATCTAAGGTGGTAGGATGAATATATCTGTCATTTAGATACGCTTTTGATGGTGATAGGGTAGTAGAGAATATTAACCTAAGTGATATATTGACTTTCAGAAAAAAATAGCTAATCAATTATTTTGTCGATTAATTTAAATATCTTGCCGATATTTTGTCCGCCAAAATGAAAAAAAAAAAAAAAGATATTTCATATAATCTGCTTTGTTTTATTTTCCCCTTTTGTAGGATATTGACCTTGTATTGGTTATAACAATAACTAATTATATGTTAAAAGAAATAAATGTTCGGTAGCATTTTCAGGATTAAATAAAGATAAATATGTAAACAGTAGCAGCATCATTGCTCTCTTCTGTAACAGTTAATCAGATCCTAATTAAATCCATTGATGCGTATGCGCAGATAGATCGGGATCTAATGACCAGATTTGCAATTAAACGCACTTACAAATTTCATCGGGTTTACTTCGGTGTGAGGATAAACAATTTAGCATTTTTATTTATTTTGTGACCCAAAAAATACTCAACATTTTTTTAGATTAATTTGACATTTCTTAAAGTCATGAAGATTCAATGCGAAATAAACCATATGAGGAGTTTTAGTTTTTGCCTAAGAGATAATTTCATATCTCATATAAGCTAAAAATCACTATGTAAAGACTAACTATGGTTATATAGTGTGCATAGTTAAAGTTGAGTTATCCTGGAATTATATATATATATATATATATATATATATATATATATATATATATATATATATATATATATATATATATATATATATATATATATATTTATATATATATATACATGTATATAGAAATAATGAAAAACATAAGACGGTGCCAAAAGTAAAATTGCGAGAAATAAAGAAAATTTTAAAAGGCATGAATTGAGTAAAACACCAGGATGTGTCAGGGAAACGCAATTCAGGTGCTTTTGAGGAAAAGGTATGAGAGAAAATAATAGATCTCATTTTGAAGTGTATTTGGTTGGTGATTTATATGCTATTGATACAAAATTATCTCATGAATTAGTTGTTTGATTGGATGGAATTTACCAGAGTAAGTCTTTCGAGTTTTTAATATGTTCGTCACCGATATTTTGTTTTATATTTTGCTATATCATGCATTCGAGAAACTAGCAAATCTTCTTCATAATAGCAAATATGCCCTATAACATATTTTCTTCAAAGTAAGAGATCAAGTAAATTGGTTTTTATGTTTGTATGTAATGAAAAGTTTTCTGTAAAAGGTAATTGTGGAAGAAATTCCTTATTGAAGCTTTTAAAACTTTATCCAAGAAAGAATCCCTCTTCTCTCTGAACCACCTCCTTACTTACGATTAACCAATTACTTAAATACTTATGAACAGCATATCATCTTATACGATTGTATCACACCTTTAACCTGCATCTTATCCTTTATCAACTTTGGGTAATTACCTGCGAATTTATAGAGTTTTTTTCATGATCAATATATAAAAAGCTTTGTAGGAGGGAAATTACCTAGAGTAATATGTGACATTTTTGCTGGTAAGACTGACAAAAGAAAAGGAGGTGGAGGTGGAAGGGGAAAGGCTGGAAGGATTTTTCTTATGATTCTAAAACCTTTAGAAACTGCTCCGGAATATATATTAAAAAAATAAATACTTTAGGTACAGTAGGGGAAAATAAATATCGATGCAATTATTATAAAACAACATTTGTATTAAAAACCATTTTCTGAATAAGAGAGAGAGAGAGAGAGAGAGAGAGAGAGAGAGAGAGAGAGAGAGAGAGAGAGAGAGAGAGAGAGAGATCCTATAAATTATATGGTACATCAATAATCATACCTACTAATGCTGGTAGTTTTATAATGATTGTCAATTCACTCCAAACTGAGTATGTTGGAAGGTAATTGT
>NC_090725.1:25848404-25865904 GCF_036898095.1 Palaemon carinicauda | reverse complement strand
GTATGTATGTATGTATATAAATGTATGTATGTATATATAAATATACAGTGTAAATATATATATATATATATATATATATATATATATATATATATATATATATATGTATATATATATATATATATATATATATATATATATATATATATATATACAGTGTAAATATATATATATATATATATATATATATATATATATATATATATATAGTGTAAATATGTATATATATATATATATATATATATATATATATATATATATACATATATATATATATATATATATATATATATATATATATATATATATATATATACATAAAGTGCTTTACTTCTATTTGAGTGAATTTATTTATTAGTATATTTAAAGCCCGAATATTAACTTTAAAAATGTATGTTTTATATATTAACGTCAAGGTAAACGCTGCTGTCGTATCCAATTAGGTAAGTCCAAAATAAGATATTGTTCTCGATAACAATAATACTAACAATATATAGTTCTGATCACGCGGGTGTGCTAGGCACCAATTGTGCATTAAGAAAACAATATATTTGATCTATTTCACACGTGCCCTTTTAAATAACGAATTACCTTATTTAACAAGATTTTGGTGCCTTGCTTAAAAAAATATTTGAAATGCTTTATAGTGTATTTAATGCCTTTATATCTACAAGTGTATATATATTTTCTGTTTACTGTGTGTAGACCTATCTTTGAAACATAATATCTTATGTTGAATATTTAATTGATAAAAAATACCATTTTTTAAATATCACTGTTTTGGTATTTTGATATGTCATGTTTAAGGTGAAAGATATTCGATATCAAAAACTCGTACAGAATATGGCAAAATACTAACAGAAATATGAAGAAAACTTTCATAAAGAGAAGACCTTACCTTTTAATAATAACCTTTAGAAACTGATAGAAATCACCAAGTTATTTCTATGAAATCATTAAGCATGAGACCAGTGGAAAACCAGATATATTTTCTGAAAATGAGTTAAACGATTTGAAATCGTTGGTATTTACAACAAAATTTTTCTTTATATAACCTTAACTAGTTAATAGGAAAATCATTCTGTCCTTCAAGTATTTCTTGAATTGGAATGTTTTATTCAAATTTTTATGGCACCTTTAACTGAAAGTTGATCTATTGTTGATATATGTGTCATATTTATTTCCGGAAAAGTATAAAGAAGTGCCAAAAGAAATTTGAACTGGTGTTAACACGAAAAAAGATTATATCACAAAAACCTCAAGTACGAGTTTCCATTTCCAGTTATTCATATTTAGAATGATAGATATACAGATATATATATAGTTATACACAGAGGGAAGGTTCAAAGTGGTAGAAGGTGAAGAAAATAATGATTGTACGGCCACTTCTTGATTAATCACCAATCCTGTCTTTGCTACTATCATGATGTAAAAAAAAAGAAAAAAAAAACAGCAAAATGGTAGACTAATTTTCTTGAATGTACCCTCAATTAGAAGAAATCCTTTCCTACCACTAGTTGTCATAGTCACTGAACAATTACTGTCGTTAACAACCTAGGGGAAAATGTCTACGAGCTGCAAGATTGCAAAAGCCCGTGTCTGGCCAATAGGGCCAGGCAATCTCTACAAACAACAAAATGGGGAAAATGTGGTGTTAAATATAGAGTGACATATATGAAGAATAGCCAAAGTGTTAGATATATGTGTAGACACAAACACGAGTTTTATATTTAAAAGAATAAGGCACCCATCCATGTTACATATTCTTTATATTAAACTAATTATCAATTATATATACAATGTTCTTCAAGAATAAAAAAAAACAATTTTATATTTTAGTTAAAAAAAAGTCATTCAAGCTTAATTTAGTATATATAATCTATTCCAAAATATTGTTGTTTTTCAGCAAGTGACTCTGAAGACTAGGTTACCTATATGACTGTCATACAATCTTTGTTTCATTGTAATGTTGTGGTTTAATAAACGAAAATCATCCACTAGCAATAAAAGATCTGTATATATATATATATATATATATATATATATATATATATATATATATATATATATATATATATATATATATATATATATATATATATATATATATATATATATATATATATATGATAAATTTTGCACATTTTTACGTGTTTTTCATATTCAAATAAGCCATATATATTTTAGATATATTAATGTCTGGATTCTCTTAACGACCTCGGGATCAGAGCCCCAGACGAAATCACACAAAGACAAGAGCTTGGCTCCGGCCGGGAATCGAACCCTGGTCGGCAAGCTTATATAGACAGTGACTAACCCATTCGGCCACGAAGAAAGATAAAAGTCAATGACAATTCTGCTGTACTTATACCTGTCGAATTCAAGCATTTTGTACTTAGAATTGAAATCAACCCATCTTCACCATCGTAGCTAATTGGTAGTTTGTTACTTGGCATTCAATTAATAATAAATTTTGCACATTTTTACGTGTTTTTCATATTCAAATAAGCCATATATATTTTATATATATTAATGTCTGGATTCTCTTAACGACCTCGGGATCAGAGCCCCAGGCGAAATCACACAAAGACAAGAGCTTGGCTCCGGCCGGGAATCGAACCCTGGTCGGCAAGCTTATATAGACAGTGACTAACCCATTCGGCCACGAAGAAAGATAAAAGTCAATGACAATTCTACTGTACTTATACCTGTCGAATTCAAGTATTTTGTACTTAGAATTGAAATCAACCCATCTTCACCATCGTAGCTAATTGGTAGTTTGTTACTTGGCATTCAATTAATGATAAATTTTGCACATTTTTACGTGTTTTTCATATTCAAATATGCCATATATATTTTAGATATATTAATGTCTGGATTCTCTTAACGACCTCGGGATCAGAGCCCCAGGCGAAATCACACAAAGACAAGAGCTTGGCTCCGGCCGGGAATCGAACCCTGGTCGGCAAGCTTATATAGACAGTGACTAACCCATTCGGCCACGAAGAAAGATAAAAGTTAATGACAATTCTACTGTACTTATACCTGTCGAATTCAAGTATTTTGTACTTAGAATTGAAATCAACCCATCTTCACCATCGTAGCTAATTGGTAGTTTGTTACTTGGCATTCAATTAATGATAAATTTTGCACATTTTTACGTGTTTTTCATATTCAAATAAGCCATATATATTTGAGATATATTAATGTCTGGATTCTCTTAACGACCTCGGGATCAGAGCCCCAGGCGAAATCACACAAAGACAAGAGCTTGGCTCCGGCCGGGAATCGAACCCTGGTCGGCAAGCTTATATAGACAGTGACTAACCCATTCGGCCACGAAGAAAGATAAAAGTCAATGACAATTCTACTGTACTTATACATGTCGAATTCAAGTATTTTGTACTTAGAATTGAAATCAACCCATCTTCACCATCGTAGCTAATTGGTAGTTTGTTACTTGGCATTCAATTAATGATAAATTTTGCACATTTTTACGTGTTTTTCATATTCAAATAAGCCATATATATTTTAGATATATTAATGTCTGGATTCTCTTAACGACCTCGGGATCAGAGCCCCAGGCGAAATCACACAAAGACAAGAGCTTGGCTCCGGCCGGGAATCGAACCCTGGTCGGCAAGCTTATATAGACAGTGACTAACCCATTCGGCCACGAAGAAAGATAAAAGTCAATGACAATTCTACTGTACTTATACCTGTCGAATTCAAGTATTTTGTACTTAGAATTGAAATCAACCCATCTTCACCATCGTAGCTAATTGGTAGTTTGTTACTTGGCATTCAATTAATGATAAATTTTGCACATTTTTACGTGTTTTTCATATTCAAATAAGCCATATATATTTTAGATATATTAATGTCTGGATTCTCTTAACGACCTCGGGATCAGAGCCCCAGGCGAAATCACACAAAGACAAGAGCTTGGCTCCGGCCGGGAATCGAACCCTGGTCGGCAAGCTTATATAGACAGTGACTAACCCATTCGGCCACGAAGAAAGATAAAAGTCAATGACAATTCTACTGTACTTATACCTGTCGAATTCAAGTATTTTGTACTTAGAATTGAAATCAACCCATCTTCCCCATCGTAGCTAATTGGTAGTTTGTTACTTGGCATTCAATTATTGATAAATTTTGCACATTTTTACGTGTTTTTCATATTCAAATAAGCCATATATATTTTAGATATATTATTGTCTGGATTCTCTTAACGACCTCAGGATCAGAGCCCCAGGCGAAATCACACAAAGACAAGAGCTTGGCTCCGGCCGGGAATCGAACCCTGGTCGGCAAGCTTATATAGACAGTGACTAACCCATTCGGCCACGAAGAAAGATAAAAGTCAATGACAATTCTACTGTACTTATACCTGTCGAATTCAAGTATTTTGTACTTAGAATTGAAATCAACCCATCTTCACCATCGTAGCTAATTGGTAGTTTGTTACTTGGCATTCAATTAATGATAAATTTTGCACATTTTTACGTGTTTTTCATATTCAAATAAGCCATATATATTTGAGATATATTAATGTCTGGATTCTCTTAACGACCTCGGGATCAGAGTCCCAGGCGAAATCACACAAAGACAAGAGCTTGGCTCCGGCCGGGAATCGAACCCTGGTCAGCAAGCTTATATAGACAGTGACTAACCCATTCGGCCACGAAGAAAGATAAAAGTCAATGACAATTCTACTGTACTTATACCTGTCGAATTCAAGTATTTTGTACTTAGAATTGAAATCAACCCATCTTCACCATCGTAGCTAATTGGTAGTTTGTTACTTGGCATTCAATTAATGATAAATTTTGCACATTTTTACGTGTTTTTCATATTCAAATAAGCCATATATATTTTAGATATATTAATGTCTGGATTCTCTTAACGACATCGGGATCAGAGCCCCAGGCGAAATCACACAAAGACAAGAGCTTAGCTCCGGCCGGGAATCGAACCCTGGTCGGCAAGCTTATATAGACAGTGACTAACCCATTCGGCCACGAAGAAAGATAAAAGTCAATGACAATTCTACTGTACTTATACCTGTCGAATTCAAGTATTTTGTACTTAGAATTGAAATCAACCCATCTTCACCATCGTAGCTAATTGGTAGTTTGTTACTTGGCATTCAATTAATGATAAATTTTGCACATTTTTACGTGTTTTTCATATTCAAATATGCCATATATATTTTAGATATATTAATGTCTGGATTCTCTTAACGACCTCGGGATCAGAGCCCCAGGCGAAATCACACAAAGACAAGAGCTTGGCTCCGGCCGGGAATCGAACCCTGGTCGGCAAGCTTATATAGACAGTGACTAACCCATTCGGCCACGAAGAAAGATAAAAGTCAATGACAATTCTACTGTACTTATACATGTCGAATTCAAGTATTTTGTACTTAGAATTGAAATCAACCCATCTTCACCATCGTAGCTAATTGGTAGTTTGTTACTTGGCATTCAATTAATGATAAATTTTGCACATTTTTACGTGTTTTTCATATTCAAATAAGCCATATATATTTTAGATATATTAATGTCTGGATTCTCTTAACGACCTCGGGATCAGAGCCCCAGGCGAAATCACACAAAGACAAGAGCTTGGCTCCGGCCGGGAATCGAACCCTGGTCGGCAAGCTTATATAGACAGTGACTAACCCATTCGGCCACGAAGAAAGATAAAAGTCAATGACAATTCTACTGTACTTATACCTGTCGAATTCAAGTATTTTGTACTTAGAATTGAAATCAACCCATCTTCACCATCGTAGCTAATTGGTAGTTTGTTACTTGGCATTCAATTAATGATAAATTTTGCACATTTTTACGTGTTTTTCATATTCAAATAAGCCATATATATTTTAGATATATTAATGTCTGGATTCTCTTAACGACCTCGGGATCAGAGCCCCAGGCGAAATCACACAAAGACAAGAGCTTGGCTCCGGCCGGGAATCGAACCCTGGTCGGCAAGCTTATATAGACAGTGACTAACCCATTCGGCCACGAAGAAAGATAAAAGTCAATGACAATTCTACTGTACTTATACCTGTCGAATTCAAGTATTTTGTACTTAGAATTGAAATCAACCCATCTTCCCCATCGTAGCTAATTGGTAGTTTGTTACTTGGCATTCAATTATTGATAAATTTTGCACATTTTTACGTGTTTTTCATATTCAAATAAGCCATATATATTTTAGATATATTATTGTCTGGATTCTCTTAACGACCTCAGGATCAGAGCCCCAGGCGAAATCACACAAAGACAAGAGCTTGGCTCCGGCCGGGAATCGAACCCTGGTCGGCAAGCTTATATAGACAGTGACTAACCCATTCGGCCACGAAGAAAGATAAAAGTCAATGACAATTCTACTGTACTTATACCTGTCGAATTCAAGTATTTTGTACTTAGAATTGAAATCAACCCATCTTCACCATCGTAGCTAATTGGTAGTTTGTTACTTGGCATTCAATTAATGATAAATTTTGCACATTTTTACGTGTTTTTCATATTCAAATAAGCCATATATATTTGAGATATATTAATGTCTGGATTCTCTTAACGACCTCGGGATCAGAGTCCCAGGCGAAATCACACAAAGACAAGAGCTTGGCTCCGGCCGGGAATCGAACCCTGGTCAGCAAGCTTATATAGACAGTGACTAACCCATTCGGCCACGAAGAAAGATAAAAGTCAATGACAATTCTACTGTACTTATACCTGTCGAATTCAAGTATTTTGTACTTAGAATTGAAATCAACCCATCTTCACCATCGTAGCTAATTGGTAGTTTGTTACTTGGCATTCAATTAATGATAAATTTTGCACATTTTTACGTGTTTTTCATATTCAAATAAGCCATATATATTTTAGATATATTAATGTCTGGATTCTCTTAACGACATCGGGATCAGAGCCCCAGGCGAAATCACACAAAGACAAGAGCTTAGCTCCGGCCGGGAATCGAACCCTGGTCGGCAAGCTTATATAGACAGTGACTAACCCATTCGGCCACGAAGAAAGATAAAAGTCAATGACAATTCTACTGTACTTATACCTGTCGAATTCAAGTATTTTGTACTTAGAATTGAAATCAACCCATCTTCACCATCGTAGCTAATTGGTAGTTTGTTACTTGGCATTCAATTAATGATAAATTTTGCACATTTTTACGTGTTTTTCATATTCAAATAAGCCATATATATTTGAGATATATTAATGTCTGGATTCTCTTAACGACCTCGGGATCAGAGCCCCAGGCGAAATCACACAAAGACAAGAGCTTGGCTCCGGCCGGGAATCGAACCCTGGTCGGCAAGCTTATATAGACAGTGACTAACCCATTCGGCCACGAAGAAAGATAAAAGTCAATGACAATTCTACTGTACTTATACATGTCGAATTCAAGTATTTTGTACTTAGAATTGAAATCAACCCATCTTCACCATCGTAGCAAATTGGTAGTTTGTTACTTGGCATTCAATTAATGATAAATTTTGCACATTTTTACGTGTTTTTCATATTCAAATAAGCCATATATATTTTAGATATATTAATGTCTGGATTCTCTTAACGACCTCGGGATCAGAGCCCCAGGCGAAATCACACAAAGACAAGAGCTTGGCTCCGGCCGGGAATCGAACCCTGGTCGGCAAGCTTATATAGACAGTGACTAACCCATTCGGCCACGAAGAAAGATAAAAGTCAATGACAATTCTACTGTACTTATACCTGTCGAATTCAAGTATTTTGTACTTAGAATTGAAATCAACCCATCTTCACCATCGTAGCTAATTGGTAGTTTGTTACTTGGCATTCAATTAATGATAAATTTTGCACATTTTTACGTGTTTTTCATATTCAAATAAGCCATATATATTTTAGATATATTAATGTCTGGATTCTCTTAACGACCTCGGGATCAGAGCCCCAGGCGAAATCACACAAAGACAAGAGCTTGGCTCCGGCCGGGAATCGAACCCTGGTCGGCAAGCTTATATAGACAGTGACTAACCCATTCGGCCACGAAGAAAGATAAAAGTCAATGACAATTCTACTGTACTTATACCTGTCGAATTCAAGTATTTTGTACTTAGAATTGAAATCAACCCATCTTCACCATCGTAGCTAATTGGTAGTTTGTTACTTGGCATTCAATTATTGATAAATTTTGCACATTTTTACGTGTTTTTCATATTCAAATAAGCCATATATATTTTAGATATATTAATGTCTGGATTCTCTTAACGACCTCGGGATCAGAGCCCCAGGCGAAATCACACAAAGACAAGAGCTTGGCTCCGGCCGGGAATCGAACCCTGGTCGGCAAGCTTATATAGACAGTGACTAACCCATTCGGCCACGAAGAAAGATAAAAGTCAATGACAATTCTACTGTACTTATACCTGTCGAATTCAAGTATTTTGTACTTAGAATTGAAATCAACCCATCTTCACCATCGTAGCTAATTGGTAGTTTGTTACTTGGCATTCAATTAATGATAAATTTTGCACATTTTTACGTGTTTTTCATATTCAAATAAGCCATATATATATTTGAGATACATTAATGTCTGGATTCTCTTAACGACCTCGGGATCAGAGTCCCAGGCGAAATCACACAAAGACAAGAGCTTGGCTCCGGCCGGGAATCGAACCCTGGTCAGCAAGCTTATATAGACTGTGACTAACCCATTCGGCCACGAAGAAAGATAAAAGTCAATGACAATTCTACTGTACTTATACCTGTCGAATTCAAGTATTTTGTACTTAGAATTGAAATCAACCCATCTTCACCATCGTAGATAATTGGTAGTTTGTTACTTGGCATTCAATTAATGATAAATTTTGCACATTTTTACGTGTTTTTCATATTCAAATAAGCCATATATATTTTAGATATATTAATGTGTGGATTCTCTTAACGACATCGGGATCAGAGCCCCAGGCGAAATCACACAAAGACAAGAGCTTGGCTCCGGCCGGGAATCGAACCCTGGTCGGCAAGCTTATATAGACAGTGACTAACCCATTCGGCCACGAAGAAAGATAAAAGTCAATGACAATTCTACTGTACTTATACCTGTCGAATTCAAGTATTTTGTACTTAGAATTGAAATCAACCCATCTTCACCATCGTAGCTAATTGGTAGTTTGTTACTTGGCATTCAATTAATGATAAATTTTGCACATTTTTACGTGTTTTTCATATTCAAATAAGCCATATATATTTGAGATATATTGATGTCTGGATTCTCTTAACGACCTCGGGATCAGAGCCCCAGGCGAAATCACACAAAGACAAGAGCTTGGCTCCGGCCGGGAATCGAACCCTGGTCGGCAAGCTTATATAGACAGTGACTAACCCATTCGGCCACGAAGAAAGATAAAAGTCAATGACAATTCTACTGTACTTATACCTGTCGAATTCAAGTATTTTGTACTTAGAATTGAAATCAACCCATCTTCACCATCGTAGCTAATTGGTAGTTTGTTACTTGGCATTCAATTAATGATAAATTTTGCACATTTTTACGTGTTTTTCATATTCAAATAAGCCATATATATTTTAGATATATTAATGTCTGGATTCTCTTAACGACCTCGGGATCAGAGCCCCAGGCGAAATCACACAAAGACAAGAGCTTGGCTCCGGCCGGGAATCGAACCCTGGTCGGCAAGCTTATATAGACAGTGACTAACCCATTCGGCCACGAAGAAAGATAAAAGTCAATGACAATTCTACTGTACGTATACCTGTCGAATTCAAGTATTTTGTACTTAGAATTGAAATCAACCCATCTTCACCATCGTAGCTAATTGGTAGTTTGTTACTTGGCATTCAATTAATGATAAATTTTGCACATTTTTACGTGTTTTTCATATTCAAATAAGCCATATATATTTTAGATATATTAATGTCTGGATTCTCTTAACGACCTCGGGATCAGAGCCCCAGGCGAAATCACACAAAGACAAGAGCTTGGCTCCGGCCGGGAATCGAACCCTGGTCGGCAAGCTTATATAGACTGTGACTAACCCATTCGGCCACGAAGAAAGATAAAAGTCAATGACAATTCTACTGTACTTATACCTGTCGAATTCAAGTATTTTGTACTTAGAATTGAAATCAACCCATCTTCACCATCGTAGATAATTGGTAGTTTGTTACTTGGCATTCAATTAATGATAAATTTTGCACATTTTTACGTGTTTTTCATATTCAAATAAGCCATATATATTTTAGATATATTAATGTGTGGATTCTCTTAACGACATCGGGATCAGAGCCCCAGGCGAAATCACACAAAGACAAGAGCTTGGCTCCGGCCGGGAATCGAACCCTGGTCGGCAAGCTTATATAGACAGTGACTAACCCATTCGGCCACGAAGAAAGATAAAAGTCAATGACAATTCTACTGTACTTATACCTGTCGAATTCAAGTATTTTGTACTTAGAATTGAAATCAACCCATCTTCACCATCGTAGCTAATTGGTAGTTTGTTACTTGGCATTCAATTAATGATAAATTTTGCACATTTTTACGTGTTTTTCATATTCAAATAAGCCATATATATTTGAGATATATTGATGTCTGGATTCTCTTAACGACCTCGGGATCAGAGCCCCAGGCGAAATCACACAAAGACAAGAGCTTGGCTCCGGCCGGGAATCGAACCCTGGTCGGCAAGCTTATATAGACAGTGACTAACCCATTCGGCCACGAAGAAAGATAAAAGTCAATGACAATTCTACTGTACTTATACCTGTCGAATTCAAGTATTTTGTACTTAGAATTGAAATCAACCCATCTTCACCATCGTAGCTAATTGGTAGTTTGTTACTTGGCATTCAATTAATGATAAATTTTGCACATTTTTACGTGTTTTTCATATTCAAATAAGCCATATATATTTTAGATATATTAATGTCTGGATTCTCTTAACGACCTCGGGATCAGAGCCCCAGGCGAAATCACACAAAGACAAGAGCTTGGCTCCGGCCGGGAATCGAACCCTGGTCGGCAAGCTTATATAGACAGTGACTAACCCATTCGGCCACGAAGAAAGATAAAAGTCAATGACAATTCTACTGTACGTATACCTGTCGAATTCAAGTATTTTGTACTTAGAATTGAAATCAACCCATCTTCACCATCGTAGCTAATTGGTAGTTTGTTACTTGGCATTCAATTAATGATAAATTTTGCACATTTTTACGTGTTTTTCATATTCAAATAAGCCATATATATTTTAGATATATTAATGTCTGGATTCTCTTAACGACCTCGGGATCAGAGCCCCAGGCGAAATCACACAAAGACAAGAGCTTGGCTCCGGCCGGGAATCGAACCCTGGTCGGCAAGCTTATATAGACAGTGACTAACCCATTCCGCCACGAAGAAAGATAAAAGTCAATGACAATTCTACTGTACTTATACCTGTCGAATTCAAGTATTTTGTACTTAGAATTGAAATCAACCCATCTTCACCATCGTAGCTAATTGGTAGTTTGTTACTTGGCATCCAATTAATGATAAATTTTGCACATTTTTACGTGTTTTTCATATTCAAATAAGCCATACATATTTTAGATATATTAATGTCTGGATTCTCTTAACGACCTCGGGATCAGAGCCCCAGGCGAAATCACACAAAGACAAGAGCTTGGCTCAAGCCGGGAATCGAACCCTGGTCGGCAAGCTTATATAGACAGTGACTAACCCATTCGGCCACGAAGAAAGATAAAAGTCAGTGACAATTCTACTGTACTTATACCTGTCGAATTCAAGTATTTTGTACTTAGAATTGAAATCAACCCATCTTCACCATCGTAGCTAATTGGTAGTTTGTTACTTGGCATTCAATTAATGATAAATTTTGCACATTTTTACGTGTTTTTCATATTCAAATAAGCCATATATATTTTAGATATATTAATGTCTGGATTCTCTTAACGACCTCGGGATCAGAGCCCCAGGCGAAATCACACAAAGACAAGAGCTTGGCTCCGGCTGGGAATCGAACCCTGGTCGGCAAGCTTATATAGACAGTGACTAACCCATTCGGCCACGAAGAAAGATAAAAGTCAATGACAATTCTACTGTACTTATACCTGTCGAATTCAAGTATTTTGTACTTAGAATTGAAATCAACCCATCTTCACCATCGTAGCTAATTGGTAGTTTGTTACTTGGCATTCAATTAATGATAAATTTTGCACATTTTTACGTGTTTTTCATATTCAAATAAGCCATATATATTTTAGATATATTAATGTCTGGATTCTCTTAACGACCTCGGGATCAGAGCCCCAGGCGAAATCACACAAAGACAAGAGCTTGGATCCGGCCGGGAATCGAACCCTGGTCGGCAAGCTTATATAGACAGTGACTAACCCATTCGGCCACGAAGAAAGATAAAAGTCAATGACAATTCTACTGTACTTATACCTGTCGAATTCAAGTATTTTGTACTTAGAATTGAAATCAACCCATCTTCACCATCGTAGCTAATTGGTAGTTTGTTACTTGGCATTCAATTAATGATAAATTTTGCACATTTTTACGTGTTTTTCATATTCAAATAAGCCATATATATTTGAGATATATTAATGTCTGGATTCTCTTAACGACCTCGGGATCAGAGCCCCAGGCGAAATCACACAAAGACAAGAGCTTGGCTCCGGCCGGGAATCGAACCCTGGTCGGCAAGCTTATATAGACAGTGACTAACCCATTCGGCCACGAAGAAAGATAAAAGTCAATGACAATTCTACTGTACTTATACCTGTCGAATTCAAGTATTTTGTACTTAGAATTGAAATCAACCCATCTTCACCATCGTAGCTAATTGGTAGTTTGTTACTTGGCATTCAATTAATGATAAATTTTGCACATTTTTGCGTGTTTTTCATATTCAAATAAGCCATATATATTTTAGATATATTAATGTCTGGATTCTCTTAACGACCTCGGGATCAGAGCCCCAGGCGAAATCACACAAAGACAAGAGCTTGGCTCCGGTCGGGAATCGAACCCTGGTCGGCAAGCTTATATAGACAGTGACTAACCTATTCGGACACGAAGAAAGATAAAAGTCAATGACAATTCTACTGTACTTATACCTGTCGAATTCAAGTATTTTGTACTTAGAATTGAAATCAACCCATCTTCACCATCGTAGCTAATTGGTAGTTTGTTACTTGGCATTCAATTAATGATAAATTTTGCACATTTTTACGTGTTTTTCATATTCAAATAAGCCATATATATTTTAGATATATTAATGTCTGGATTCTCTTAACGACCTCGGGATCAGAGCCCCAGGCGAAATCACACAAAGACAAGAGCTTGGCTCCGGCCGGGAATCGAACCCTGGTCGGCAAGCTTATATAGACTGTGACTAACCCATTCCGCCACGAAGAAAGATAAAAGTCAATGACAATTCTACTGTACTTATACCTGTCGAATTCAAGTATTTTGTACTTAGAATTGAAATCAACCCATCTTCACCATCGTAGCTAATTGGTAGTTTGTTACTTGGCATTCAATTAATGATAAATTTTGCACATTTTTACGTGTTTTTCATATTCAAATAAGCCATATATATTTTAGATATATTAATGTCTGGATTCTCTTAACGACCTCGGGATCAGAGCCCCAGGCGAAATCACACAAAGACAAGAGCTTGGCTCCGGCCGGGAATCGAACCCTGGTCGGCAAGCTTATATAGACAGTGACTAACCCATTCGGCCACGAAGAAAGATAAAAGTCAATGACAATTCTACTGTACTTATACCTGTCGAATTCAAGTATTTTGTACTTAGAATTGAAATCAACCCATCTTCACCATCGTAGCTAATTGGTAGTTTGTTACTTGGCATTCAATTAATGATAAATTTTGCACATTTTTACGTGTTTTTCATATTCAAATAAGCCATATATATTTTAGATATATTAATGTCTGGATTCTCTTAACGACCTCGGGATCAGAGCCCCAGGCGAAATCACACAAAGACAAGAGCTTGGCTCCGGCCGGGAATCGAACCCTGGTCGGCAAGCTTATATAGACAGTGACTAACCCATTCGGCCACGAAGAAAGATAAAAGTCAATGACAATTCTACTGTACTTATACCTGTCGAATTCAAGTATTTTGTACTTAGAATTGAAATCAACCCATCTTCACCATCGTAGCTAATTGGTAGTTTGTTACTTGGCATTCAATTAATGATAAATTTTGCACATTTTTACGTGTTTAATATATTCAAATAAGCCATATATATTTGAGATATATTAATGTCTGGATTCTCTTAACGACCTCGGGATCAGAGCCCCAGGCGAAATCACACAAAGACAAGAGCTTGGCTCCGGCCGGGAATCGAACCCTGGTCGGCAAGCTTATATAGACAGTGACTAACCCATTCGGCCACGAAGAAAGATAAAAGTCAATGACAATTCTACTGTACTTATACCTGTCGAATTCAAGTATTTTGTACTTAGAATTGAAATCAACCCATCTTCACCATCGTAGCTAATTGGTAGTTTGTTACTTGGCATTCAATTAATGATAAATTTTGCACATTTTTACGTGTTTTTCATATTCAAATAAGCCATATATATTTTAGATATATTAATGTCTGGATTCTCTTAACGACCTCGGGATCAGAGCCCCAGGCGAAATCACACAAAGACAAGAGCTTGGCTCCGGCCGGGAATCGAACCCTGGTCGGCAAGCTTATATAGACAGTGACTAACCCATTCGGCCACGAAGAAAGATAAAAGTCAATGACAATTCTACTGTACTTATACCTGTCGAATTCAAGTATTTTGTACTTAGAATTGAAATCAACCCATCTTCACCATTGTAGCTAATTGGTAGTTTGTTACTTGGCATTCAATTAATGATAAATTTTGCACATTTTTACGTGTTTTTCATATTCAAATAAGCAATATATATTTTAGATATATTAATGTCTGGATTCTCTTAACGACCTCGGGATCAGAGCCCCAGGCGAAATCACACAAAGACAAGAGCTTGGCTCCGGCCGGGAATCGAACCCTGGTCGGCAAGCTTATATAGACAGTGACTAACCCATTCAGCCACGAAGAAAGATAAAAGTCAATGACAATTCTACTGTACTTATACCTGTCGAATTCAAGTATTTTGTACTTAGAATTGAAATCAACCCATCTTCACCATCGTAGCTAATTGGTAGTTTGTTACTTGGCATTCAATTAATGATAAATTTTGCAAATTTTTACGTGTTTTTCATATTCAAATAAGCCATATATATTTTAGATATATTAATGTCTGGATTCTCTTAACGACCTCGGGATCAGAGCCCCAGGCGAAATCACACAAAGACAAGAGCTTGGCTCCGGCCGGGAATCGAACCCTGGTCGGCAAGCTTATATAAACAGTGACTAACCCATTCGGCCACGAAGAAAGATAAAAGTCAATGACAATTCTACTGTACTTATACCTGTCGAATTCAAGTATTTTGTACTTAGAATTGAAGTCAACCCATCTTCACCATTGTAGCTAATTGGTAGTTTGTTACTTGGCATTCAATTAATGATAAATTTTGCACATTTTTACGTGTTTTTCATTTTCAAATAAGCCATATATATTTTAGATATATTAATGTCTGGATTCTCTTAACGACCTCGGGATCAGAGCCCCAGGCGAAATCACACAAAGACAAGAGCTTGCTCCGGCCGGGAATCGAACCCTGGTCGGCAAGCTTATATAGACAGTGACTAACCCATTCGGCCACGAAGAAAGATAAAAGTCAATGACAATTCTACTGTACTTATACCTGTCGAATTCAAGTATTTTGTACTTAGAATTGAAATCAACCCATCTTCACCATCGTAGCTAATTGGTAGTTTGTTACTTGGCATTTAATTAATGATAAATTTTGCACATTTTTACGTGTTTTTCATATTCAAATAAGCCATATATATTTTAGATATATTAATGTCTGGATTCTCTTAACGACCTCGGGATCAGAGCCCCAGGCGAAATCACACAAAGACAAGAGCTTGGCTCCGGCCGGGAATCGAACCCTGGTCGGCAAGCTTATATAGACAGTGACTAACCCATTCGGCCACGAAGAAAGATAAAAGTCAATGACAATTCTACTGTACTTATACCTGTCGAATTCAAGTAATTTTGTACTTAGAATTGAAATCAACCCATCTTCACCATCGTAGCTAATTGGTAGTTTGTTACTTGGCATTTAATTAATGATAAATTTTGCACATTTTTACGTGTTTTTCATATTCAAATAAGCCATATATATTTGAGATATATTAATGTCTGGATTCTCTTAACGACCTCGGGACCAGAGCCCCAGGCGAAATCACACAAAGACAAGAGCTTGGCTCCGGCCGGGAATCGAACCCTGGTTGGCAAGCTTATATAGACAGTGACTAACCCATTCGGCCACGAAGAAAGATAAAAGTCAATGACAATTCTACTGTACTTATACCTGTCGAATTCAAGTATTTTGTACTTAGATTGAAATCAACCCATCTTCACCATCGTAGCTAATTGGTAGTTTGTTACTTGGCATTCAATTAATGATAAATTTTGCACATTTTTACGTGTTTTTCATATTCAAATAAGCCATATATATTTTAGATATATTAATGTCTGGATTCTCTTAACGACCTCGGGATCAGAGCCCCAGGCGAAATCACACAAAGACAAGAGCTTGGCTCGGCCGGGAATCGAACCCTGGTCGGCAAGCTTATATAGACAGTGACTAACCCATTCGGCCACGAAGAAAGATAAAAGTCAATGACAATTCTACTGTACTTATACCTGTCGAATTCAAGTATTTTGTACTTAGAATTGAAATCAAACCCATCTTCACCATCGTAGCTAATTGGTAGTTTGTTACTTGGCATTCAATTAATGATAAATTTTGCCACATTTTTACGTGTTTTTCATATTCAAATAAGCATATATATTTTAGATATATTAATGTCTGGATTCTCTTAACGACCTCGGGATCAGAGCCCCAGGCGAAATCACACAAAGACAAGAGCTTGGCTCCGGCCGGGAATCGAACCCTGGTCGGCAAGCTTATATAGACAGTGACTAACCCATTCGGCCACGAAGAAAGATAAAAGTCAATGACAATTCTACTGTACTTATACCTGTCGAATTCAAGTATTTTGTACTTAGAATTGAAATCAACCCATCTTCACCATCGTAGCTAATTGGTAGTTTGTTACTTGGCATTCAATTATTGATAAATTTTGCACATTTTTACGTGTTTTTCATATTCAAATAAGCCATATATATTTTAGATATATTAATGTCTGGATTCTCTTAACGACCTCGGGATCAGAGCCCCAGGCGAAATCACACAAAGACAAGAGCTTGGCTCCGGCCGGGAATCGAACCCTGGTCGGCAAGCTTATATAGACAGTGACTAACCCATTCGGCCACGAAGA
>NC_090725.1:25838354-25843354 GCF_036898095.1 Palaemon carinicauda | reverse complement strand
CAAAATTTGCTCCGTTAACATCTGATACTTTTTCGTATCTTCTGAAATATGAAGATAAGGTTAACAGGTTCCTAAGAAAATTAAAGAATAATGGTGTCATTGAAAACGGAACTTTCCAATCTCTATACTGCTCAGGATCTAGGCCAGGAATTATGTACGGACTGCCAAAGGTTCATAAAAATAATTGTCCTTTTAAGACCTATTTTGTCTGCTTGTGGGACACACAATTATAATATAGCTAAATTTTTGGTTCCGGTAATAGCCCCAATAACAGTGAATGAATATACAGTGAAGGATTCTTTTTCATTTGCTAAAGAAATTTCAAACTTAAACTTGGGAAAATGTACAATGGCAAGCTTTGACGTGGAGTCTCTTTTCACTAATATTCCTTTGACTGAGACAATAGATATCTGCGTGGAAGGGCTGTTTGGAGACGAAGAACAAGTGAATGGCTTTACAAGGAAGGAGATGAAGGAACTGTTGGGATTGTCTGGTAAGGATTGTTTGTTTTTATTTGATAAAAAGTTTTATGTACAGTTTGATGGTTGTGCTATGGGTAGCCCTATGGGACCTAGTCTCGCAAATGCCTTTCTTGCCTATTATGAAAACATCTGGTTAAATGAATGCCCTGCTGATTTTAAACCTCTTTTTTATAGACGGTATGTCGACGACACATTTTTGTTATTTCGTAGCCCAAGTCATGTCCAATTGTTTTTAAACTATTTGAATTCCAAACACCAAAATATAAATTTTACTAGTGAAGTGGAAATGGATGGTAACATATCTTTCCTTGACATCAACATTCATAAATTTGGTAATGGGTTTAACACATCTGTCTACGGGAAACCAACGTTCATAGGCTTATGCACTAAATTCTCCTCTTTTATCCCTATACAATATAAGAGAAATCTTATCTGTACTCTCACTTATAGAGCGTATAACCTTTGCTCTAATTACCTCAACATTCATAAGGAACTGACGTATATTAAAAAACTACTTTATAACAATGGATTCCCGTATAATTTTACTGATACTTATAAAGGGAAAACACTAAGCAAACTCACGCTACCACCTTGTGAAAGGAAACTAATTGCTCCTCGGAAAAACATCTTCTTTTCTATTCCATATCTGGGGTCCCACAGTTTTAAAATACGAAATCATTGCAGTAGAATTGTGCGTGAATTTTATCCTCAGGTATCATTGAAGATCGTGTTTTCCCCCTCAAATGCTATGAGCAAATTTTTCAAATTTAAAGACCGGGTCTCAGATGATCTTTGTTCGGGTGTCATATATAAATATAAGTGTGATCGCTGTAATGCATCGTATATTGGAAAAAGTGAAAGACATTACCGTGCAAGATTATCTGAGCACTTCGGTCGCTCACCTAGAACGGGTAATTATATGGCAAAACCACCCCATTCAGCCATCAGAGACCATTCCGTAAGTGAGGACCACCCTATGTCCAAGGGGAATTTTTCCATCTTGGCCACTTCCCAGAATAACCTCGACTTAGTAATAATGGAGGCAATATTCCAGCACAAACTAAAACCAAACCTGGGCCGGGCAACGTACGAATTAAATTGTGTTTGATTTTATTTCATGTGAATTTATAGCGCTGGAGCTTTGATCTTTTATTTTGTATTTAAATTGATTTTATAGTTTTATGTTAATTTCTCATTTTTATTTCATAAAGTTTTTGTATGTTCATTTTAAATTTTCTGTTCTGAATATTCATCATACTATGTTTTAACTTATACATTGTATCCTATTTTAGGCTCTGATGATGGAAATAGATTTTCCGAAAGCTAAGCAATAAAGATGTATATCATAACCCTGGTACTATTATTCATATTGAAACTCCACTTTCCACGGAATAAATCAATAGCTGCTATATATATATATATATATATATATATATATATATATATATATATATATATATATATATATATATATATATATATATATATATATATATATATATATATATATATATATATATATATATATATATATATATATTGGTGTCACTTTATAACATATGTCAATAACCATTGTATATGTTAACTACTATAAGATTCAGGGCCTCTGTAACACGGTTTTTTGGACTTTGCTCCTTAACAAAGCATCGGATGTAGCTGAAAGTTGACATATGTATATTTTACAACCACACAAAAATTTTGTCAGCATTATCAATAACCTAAACCCAATAGTTTGAATTTTTATAGAGTAAAAATGATCTAGCCGACGCCATGGCCAGTGATAACGAGCCAAGAGTCGAAAACATTCATTACGTAAGCAATGTAAACAGCTTTGGACAAAATTTTGCCCCGCCCATCCAGTCGACACCCATTCACCTTCTTCCATCGACTCTGAAACCCATAACATTCAAGAATGGCTAACAGAATCTGGAATTGCCCCCGTGGTTGTAAAACTGCATTTGTCTTACGACTTGCAACTTTATACAGTCAAGAGAAAGCCCGTGGCCATATTTACTATAGCCTGAATAGGTAATTATCCAGTTTCTAGTTTAAATCCAATGTATATGGTCTGATTTGTACCTAGCGTAACATGATTATAATACTTGTAATGTTATTCAGGCTTTTGAACATTTCCATTAACTATTCACTATGCCACCAAGAGAGAGAGAAAGAGAGAGATTGTATGTAAACAGTCTTTATATAACTATTTTGGTTAAAATAAGATTTTTGTGCTGAAATCTCCACCAGACCAACGGATCATCCGATATAATTTCTTTTCTTCTTCTTAGGCCGTACGACCGTGTTGGCTATGTTTTGGGCATGACTGCATTTTGTAAATAAATCATGAATAGTTTTAGGAGTTTTATTTGTACATCTAATGGGAATTTATAGAAGTAAAGTGAACATAATTAATTTATCCTTTAAAATAATTACTACATGTAGCAAACAAATAGTAGTAAAGATGATAATGCAATGAAGGAATGATACCATACTTTATCTTTAGCTTCATCAACGGCAATAACATACCCAGTTGCCATAATTTGTCAGCTTAATGAAATAACCTATCATCTGATGTTAAACTTAATTTCTGAGGAGGCCATGCTTATTGCACAGTGAAAAAAAACATGACAAAGACTTTATGAATGGCGGAACGATACATAAATGTGGGTGGGGTATCTGTGCTAGCGTAGTAATACGTTTAGTCCAACTGCTGGGATCCTTGAGGATCATTTAGCACTTCTTACAACTACTCGAGAAATGAGTTCTGATCCAACAATGCCCATGATAGCCTTCAGTGTTATCCTGAATTATAACGAGGCCAAAGTGGGTGGATCCTCATGAAGTCATCATTCTGACAATAATTATTGGTGAAGGTTTAAAGCGAAAATACAGTACCGGCTATCTTTTTTTTACAGTAAATAGGTAGGTAGATAGACAATGAATAAAAATTGCTTGACATTGGATATAGCAGTTATCAAATCAAGCTGGTCTACTACGTTTTTGAAAATTACCAACTATTCCATACACTTTGTCAATCTGATTGTGACCTATAAAGTAGACTGTAATTTCTTAGGAAACTTATTTTGGGAGTTAGACAAATAATCGAAGTGTTTTTGTATTTATTAACATATTTTGTTCGTTTGTTCATTATGACAATTCTCAGTGGAGAAGTTTCAGAGGTCATAAAGGTGTACTGCTTTGCTTTTATTTACACTTTTGTGTTATTGTTGGCACAGGTGTAGCCTTCGTTACGTATAACCAATCATCGATCGAGAAAGAGAGAAGAAATGCCGTCATAAGTTACGTAACGAGTGCGTTCGAAACCTTTTCTCTGAGTAAGTTGGCCCGTCTTCAAAAATCGTCACTTTTACTTAATAAAGTACCAAATTTATTCAACCTACGTAATGCAGAATGTAGTCAAAATTTATGTGTAGATATAATGTGCATTCTGAATAAGCGTTGTATTTATGAAATTCATAGAAAAAAAAGTTATTGCGAAAAAACCGTGTTACAGAGGGCCTGAATCTCATAGTAAATAACATCAGGCAAAGACCCATTCATAGAAATATTATCAAACATATTATTGTACTAAGATAACGATATTTTAAGGTCTCTTTATGTTTTGCAGTTTGATATATCAATATAATTATATAGAAATTCTAAATGAAACAGCAACTTTAATGTATTGAAAACGTTAATCAGAGCTTAATTAACTACATTGGTTGGGGAACGTATTTTGACTGACAAGTAATTACAAAACCTGTAATTCGTTCGTCTAGGTGGTAATGAGGGGAACTAATAAGCTTTGGTCAATTGCTTCTTTAGGTAGAAAAATATAATGGATACTATGAGAAGTGAAAAAATCACTCTACCTTTAATTCATATATTCAATGTACTGTTGTATGAGTTTTCAATTCATTATTTGGATTAAAGTTAGATATACAAATTTAATGGATACTATGAGAAGTGGAAATTCACTTTACTTTTAATCCATAGATTTAAAATACTGGGTTATCATTCTTCAACTAATTATGTATTTGGTTTAAAAGTCTTACCAACATTTTTAGTAGCCTTATTTGGATTAAAGTGTTTTGTTTTCACGTAATAATTCTACTTTTCCTTTGCATATTTAACTGATAGTATATTTTTTTACAAATATGGAAAATCATAATACGTAATACTAGGAAATTCTGGTAACCGAATGGTTCATCAATTTAAAACCTGTGAGATCTTTATACCAACCGGATAACTTTAAAGCATCTTCCATCGTTGGCTTGATTCTTGGACTGGTACATTATGTTAGTTCAGGTATATTATTATTATTATTATTATTATTATTATTATTATTATTATTATTATTATTATTATTATTATTATCAGTAGTAGTAGTAGTAGTAGTAAAAGTTGGATATTGTAAGTTCGAGGGCTAAATCCAGGAAAATAGTCCAGTAAGGAAAGGAGTTAAAGACACAAAATATTGTGCCTGAGTGTATCCTCAAGTAAGAGAACTCTAAACTA
>NC_090725.1:25803354-25818354 GCF_036898095.1 Palaemon carinicauda | reverse complement strand
CCAGATGCAAATAATTTATTGAGTTCTTTTGTATTAGATAACTACATGTAATTATATCAGCACTCCACGAAGCCCATTTCTCACACCCCCAATATATACAACCATCTTTTCTCCTGTTCACAATGTAAGCAAAGCTACCATGTAAGAGTGCTTTACTTCTATTTTTTCACTAGAAAGGATTTCCCATTTGGACTGAAGGGTATTCTTCTAAAATTTATAAGTAAATGAGAAAGAAAGCATAGTGTTGGGTAATTCATAGTTTTTGACCTGACAAATAATAAATACTCTGCCCATTAAGCATTTTGTCTGTTAAGCTTTTGGTTCATTAGTCATTTGGTGTGTAGGTGATTTTTCCAAAGGTATTCTTATTTAAGGAATTCCATCATCCTAAACAGTTTTGGGCGGTTGGAGAATTAGTCAGACTTATATAGAAGTTAAAGGTATATCGTTTTTTTTTTTAATATGTATGAGTGTTTTCTGAAGTTCTGAAGTTTTGATAATGCGTAGCATCTGCAGTCAGACATCTCTCTCTCTCTCCTCTCTCTCTCTCTCTCTCTCTCTCTCTCTCTCTCTCTCTCTCTCTCTCTCTCTCTCTCTCTCTCTCTCTCTCTAGGTTTTTAATTTCTTTTGCTTATATATCATAATACGGAGAGCAAACTTCAAATATGCTATCGTTGACTGCCATTTTACCATCATAACTCAGTTCTAATTTTGTGTATATGTGGTTTTCTTTGGGTTAAAAGTTTTAATTGTTCCTACATGAACAAAACATATTATTCTTTAATAGAAGTATGAATTCAGCGAAGCCAGAATCGACTGTTGAAGATTTCAACTATTTTGTGTGGTTACTGGTAGGTTTAGGGTAGGCCCTTCCCACTCATCGGGTAGAGCAAGCCCCAGTTTGAATTTGCCCGCAGCTTGGTGTACATGCAATGTTATGGTTCCTTGTAATCAGGCTGTTTTAATCATTTGCTTTTTTCAAAATAATGAAAGGTGTATGTAGATGAATTTTTAGTGATATTAGCGGAATAACAAAATTATATGAAGTGTTTCTTCATAATATAAATTAGAAACTATTTTTGTGGAATCTGGCGTTATCCCGAAACTTGTTCCTGTCGGTATGCAAATCTGTGGTCTCACAACGAAGCCGACCATGCGAACCTAAGGGAGTCGACATTCCTTAAACATCACTAGTGCCCCCTTAGAAGAAGGAGTATTTGCTGCAGCTTTATGTCAAGGAGAGGGCCGTCATTATTCTTCCCTGCGGTGTCTTCTCGACCCCGGTGTATCATCAGGTAGGTGTGTCTCTTCAAATCTTCGCCCTATTTATCTTTCCCCTTAGAAGTATTCTCTTAGACCTGCATATCCCTTAAAAGGCAAGTTCTTCCTTTTTTGACTTATCTTTGTTAGACTCTCCACTCAACTTCTAGGAAAAGAACAATAATATTAGAAGATATCACCTATAATGTCTAAGAGTGATAATTGATAGTTGCGTAAGCATGACTCCTCCCTTGTACGCGTGGGAAGGATGGTGTTGTACCGAGAACTATTCCTTGGTAAGGTGTTTCGGTACGTGGACCAGCTGTTCAAATCTGTTGGCCTACCATGGACTGAAAAACACGTAGCTTCTAAGTCCAAAATTTGACTGAGTTTAGTACCTATGTTTAGGATTGTTTTTTTTTTTATATTTTCTAAATCTGCGAGAGTGAGAAAGAGAGAGAGAGAGAGAGAGAGAGAGAGAGAGAGAGAGAGAGAGAGAGAGATAATAATAATAATAATAATAATAATAATAATAATAATAATAATAATAATAATAATAATAATAATAATAATAATAATAACCTTTATTCCAATAATACATTGGGTTTTCTACTTACATCAGGTCATCAACCAAGGTTAGAAAGCGTGCATTAAAGCTATTAAAACAATAAAATCATAGTATACTATGACAATATACATACATACATACACACACACACACACCTATATATATATATATATATATATATATATATATATATATATATATATATATATATATATATATATATATATATATATAACTTGAATTAGGAAATTTGTAATTTTGGTTATAAAACGTTGTTCCTAGAACAATAATTAGTAAAATTACTCCAACATAAAATGTTCTTCATAGATAATGGTATGTCTCAAAAAGCAGTTATTGACGTGAGGCGTGGCTAATGTCAGGTACGGTTGTTTCCCATAAAACTTATCTACGAAGATTAATTATTGTTTAAAAGATGTTTTCTTAGTTTATTTTTAAAAGATCTTAGGGATTCTTCATCTTTCAATGAGCCAGGTAAACTATTCCATAACTGTGGACCTTTAGTATTTATTTCCCTTGATCCTATATCGGTATTGGCTCTTCTGGACACTAGATTATTCGCTTGTCTTGTGGTCATCCCTGTCACCGAATCACGTAAAGCCAGTTCTGAAAAACAAAAACACAGACATCAAAGGTGTACTTGTTCTTCATTTTCAACCAACCCAGTTCTTGTGAAATTGGAGATATATGATGATATTTTCTCACTGTACTCATGGCCACCCGAGCTGCAAAATTTTGAAATTTTTGTACTCGTTGCATAAGGACGTTGCTTGTTGAACCACATATTATATAGCAGTAGTGAATTAAACTTAATATTAACGATTGCACTACGATTAGGCGAGTTTCTGGTTCGAATAATTTTTTTCAGTCCATTGAGATAAATAAGTGTCCCCAGAACTTTTCTGTGCAGTTCATCAATATGTTTTTCGAATGTCATGTGTTTATCGAAGTGCACTCCAACATTTGTTTACGGATTCCATAGGTTCGATGATGGCCCCATTAAAATTGAATTTGATGTTATCTCCTCAGCTTTGCGTACTAAATCTTCCAAGTTATCCATATAACCATTAATTATTATTTGAGTGTCATCAGCATACTGAACAATGAAACAGTCTGTTAGAAAATTTCTCAGGTCATTTACATAGATGTTGAATAAAATTGGTCCTAGGATTGAACCGACGTTTTTGGGGTTGAGACAACATTTTTGAGTCTGACAGACTGTACTCGATTACGTAAATAGTCTGTGAACTAGGATGGATCAATATAAAGTGTCTGGCATTTACCCAGCAAAATTTCATGGTTCACACTATCAAAAGCTTTCGACTGATCGAGAAGTAGTAAAAGGGAAATTTTATTCTTGTCTATGTTATCATAGATTTTATCCGATATTTTTAATAGTGCTGTTTCCGTTGATAGTTTTGGCCGAAAGCCACGATGACTCTTAGAAATGAGGTGATTACTGTCTAATTATTCAGTTAACTGATTTGATACTATTTTTTCTAATATCTTAGATAAGACCGGGAGTAAAGAAATTGGCCTGTAATTAGAAATTTTGTCTCTATCTCCGCTTTTAAAATAAGGAACAACGTGGGTTTTTTTCCCATGTTTCTGGGTAGATATTAGTTACGATAGATGTATTAATAATTATAGTAATGTAAAATAAAATTATATATAGAGTATATTTTATAAAACGTAGCGTTATGCCATCGGATCTGTACGCATTTGACTCTTTGAGAGAACTAATGACTAGAATGACAGCATCGCAGTCAACAGGTGACAGTTTAAAAGAATATAACTGGTTGTTTTGGAATGCATTCATTCCATCGGTTTGTGCTCTTCTATTATTCCTGGCCAGTTCTTCTTGCGTTCTTTCATATGTCTTTCTTTCTACATTCGCAAAATACTCATTAAATTTCTCTGCCTTGTCAGTTAAATCTTCATTTTCTATTTGAGATTCTTTGTTAGTATTATTGGGCAAAATTGAACGCACTATTTTCCAGGAACTACGTAAGTTATTCTTATTACTTTTAAGTTCATTCCTGTAGTGTTGTTTCATACTGTTATCCATTTAAATGTTTACTTCCTTCTTTTTCTCTTTAGAATTATTTCTTAATATTGTATTATTCCTGTCTTTCGTGATATCGTTTTGTAATTTATCTCTTATTATTATATTTTGTTTGATGTTATTAGTTATTCAGGGTTTAGGGGGGTGGGTGATTACTTTCATTACTATTGAAGCACATTTATCAACACATTTGGTTAAAACATTCGTTAAAATTTGTACTTGAGAACTTACATTATCAGTATTTAAAATACCATTCAAAGTGGGTGTTTCTTTCATCACCAAATTACAAATACTCACTTGAGAATAATTCTTAAGACATCGGAAAGTTTTGATAATGGGTTGTTTCTCAGATATACGTAAATTTAAGGTAACTATAATAGAGAGAGTTGGGGGAAAATTAGTGTATGGTTGTTTGAAGCTGGTAAGACTGCTAGAGTAATTGAGGGTTTTTTATTTACTTTTTTGTAGGGTAGATTAGGGCGGTAGTGAAGACGAATGCATTTTTTGATGGACTGTAGCAAGAGTCAGTTGCGAATGGTGGATATATATTTTGAATAATTAGCAGCAAGTACATTAATGTTTATCGCTGCTTTGTAGTGATTGTATATTTTTTATTTATTATGATAGGTTACCTAGGAGTGTTCATAGGTGCATTTCTATTTCTAGTTGTAGAACCGTATTTTTTTCTTTACTTTTTTTCTCTCTGGTGGAAAGCAGCTCTACCTACCCTCCCCCGTTGTAGATTTTGTGATTTATATAAGAATAAATGATTTGGATTGAATAAAGACTTGGATTGTTCTTTATAATGTAGATAGGGACGTTCAAAATTGGTGGGGTATACGGAACTGGTTTTGAATGCTCTTATAATAATAATAATAATAATAATAATAATAATAATAATAATAATAATAATAATAATAATAATGTTAATGATAATGATGATGATAATGATGATATCATCATCATCATCTACGATTCCATTCAATTAAGGGAGTTCTGTTAGATTGTCAAGAATATACTAATGACCACATAGCTGTGGTTGTGTGACATATAAGACTGTCAGATTTGTGTTGCCGACAATGTCAGTGTCCATACTGTCCACGCAACTCACTTATACGATAAGAAATAACTGTCTAGCTGTAATACAGCGGTTAACGGCAAAATACAAAAGAATTGTTCACATTGTGATAGGGAAATCGTCCAAATTGGTTAATATGAAGTTTATAAAATAAATTTTAATCTTTGATTAGTTACACCAAATATTTCCAGTATAACGGTGACAGTCCTTTGTTAAAGTTGTGTAGTCAATTTTATATGAAATATACTCGGAATATTATAAAATTTACATTACATTTTATACATTTCTTATAGAGAGGGTAACATTTGGGAATAAAGGGTTCTATATAATCGACATCATCATGAAAAATTAAAAATTACCTTTGTGATCTCATTATATTAAAAATCTTTAATTAAAAAATGTCTATTTGCCATTCAATGACATATAGCTAACCTAAGTTGATTTATTGTTAAATGTGGAATAAAACCTTCATTATAAAGTAAATTAAATCACTTACTTCAATTCACATCTCCTGCGTGTCTCCTTGGAGGAATATAGGAAACTGTTTGGGGGAGAAACGAACCGGGAGAGTGTTTCTACTTACCGTATAAAACACATGTAGATAATGAAAAAATGGCAGATAGGGAACAGTTGTTTTTTGTTAGACGAAACATGTCAAACTTTATCTTTTGGAAATTACATAAACTGTATTGCGCTTACCATAGGTATTTTTGAGAGACTTATATACAAAAAAATCATAGGAGTTAATGATACAATGATAGCATAAAATCAGATATTTTAAGTAGAAGTAGTAAATTTGTGGTGAGTAAATACTGGTATGTAACATATATATTGTGGTATAGTTATGATACATTTGATCATTGCAAGTTACTTTGATTCGGCATAAAATCCTCTTCTTTGCACATATCGAAAAAAAAAAATAATATCTTCTCGGCTGCAGTTACTGAAACATGCACAGAAATATTTTCAGTAAAGGTTTGCTCGAATGTATTTACAGAGCCCTTAGCAGACTTGTTTGCAACTATAGTGAATAAGCACATATTAGGATTTACTAAGTTTAGGTAAGTTTGTCCACAGCATATACGGTCTAAATTCAGCGATCAAATCCAATCAAACTATCAAAAATATTTATATATTTTATGTTCAATATGGTAACATACTAATCATTGATATTTTACACTAAACGTGAGTATGGATTTATGACATTAGTAAAATAAGTTAGAGCTAATCGTTGGCATCTAATAACCTTTAGAAATACACTAAACTTAATAATCATAAACATTCAATCTGTATAGAGCTCTTCAATACGTGCTCATTAACCTGTGCGAGTGGGCTGTTAGGTAATAACAGAGACGATAGGAATACAACCAAACTTTATTAAACATACAACGAGCTTCTATACAAATAGTTTCAAGCAAGAATGTCACTAAAGTTCGAACCAACTAATGCAAGAAAAGGCATGCTCAAACAGATTATGTCCTCATTTGGGGGTGGGGGGCGACGGGAGGGGAGGGCGAGAGATACAAAAAAAAAAAAAAAAACTGTTACAGTTTGCGAGCATGGGTGAAATACGTGTGGTATATAGCTCCCCTCTTATAGACATAAGTGGGAAATATGACACCCTGCTCATGAGAGGCGCAATGTAGGTGGGTCATCTTACAGAAGGTATGCAAGTTTAAAACAAGCAATGGAGACCCAGTCTTCTTAGCCACAAATGTTAATTAAGAATTACTTTTTTGTGCGATGAAGAGAGAGGAAAGGGCCCGTGTAAAAGGGCATCAATAGCGTCTTGCTAGTGGCATTGCCCAGGAAAATGTGTGATGCTTTGTGAAAATAATTCAGTATGTGTTTCTTTGCTGGGGGCTTGTAAGTCTGGCGACATGGATTAATTATTTCAACAACTCGACATAGGTGCTGGAGATTGTTGAAAGAGGTTGCCAGCTGAAAAAATTCAGTAGGGACAACCAATGGGTTGCCAACATTATTCCAGATCCAGGACACCCAAGGCGTCTTTAAGTATGATCCCTAGTCCAAGGAGGACTCAAGGAAGCTAAGTAAACTAGTTGGAGTTATTGCATCGGAGTATCAAAGCTGCTTTGAAGTTGTGATGAAAACATTCAACCATTCTGTTGGCTGCAGTGTTGAAAGTGACTGTCTAATGTAGAGTGATGCCCAGGAGATTTGCTAATGGTGTCCACAATTGAGAAATAAAAGTGGTACCCTTGTCAGAATTAATAAGCTCAGGTATACAAAATTGCACTATACACCCTGCGAATACGCCCTGAGTACATGATGTGGACGTTGCAGGTAATGATGTCTTTGTTATGTGTGCATGCGATCTACAACATAGAAGCAATTGTGGGCCGAGGACCTTTAGGTTTAGGGAAGGTGCCCATTCTTGAATCCTTGTGTCAATTTACTTTTGAAGTTTGACATGAAATACAGTCATTCACCAAGTCATTAACATCGTTAGTAATGGCACGCCAAGTGAACTACATCTTCAGTGGATGTGCAGTAGATCAATGCGATGGATATGGAAGGCCATGAATATAATCTACCAAGTACTGACAGCACAAAGGAGGGTGGCATTGGAGACATCAAGGGTGTCGTCTTCTTAGTGGAGGGATGTGCAGAATGTCTACCATCCTTGTTACTCTGGATCTTTTTGTAAAACTTCTGTCAAGGCAATGTAATCCAATCCAAGGTGAATGGCGGCCAATATGTTTTTTTTTTTTTTTTTGAGACAGGTAATTGACAGCGGGACTCATTTTCCCAGGTACGTGATTTATGTTGCAATTGTATTCAGACATGGCAGAGAGATGTTTGCGTTGGCGGGCGGATCAGGTATTAAATTGTCGAGTGGAGGCCTACACCATAGCAAGTGGTCTGTGTGAATAACAAAGGGCATACCTGCTAAGAAGTGGCGAAAGTAATGGACAACCAAATGTACTTCCAGCAATTCATGGTCAAAGGTAGAGAAGGCTCATTCCACCTTGAACCGTGTGTCATGCTGAAGAAGGCCAATAGGCGAGGCGAGCCATTGACAACCTGCTCTAGTACTGCATCAATAGCGACGTCGCTGGTATCAGTGGAAAGAAGAAGGGAGGCATGTGGCATAGGAAAACTGAGAGCAGCAGCTGTTGATAGGGAATTCTTTGCATTGCAAAATGCCGCTTCTTGAAGGGGTCCCACTTTTGGTCATTTGGCTTGTCCTTAAGGGAGCAGTAGAGGGGGCAGAAGTTGTGGCAATGGCTAGCAGGAACTGGTTATAATAGTTGATCATGCCTAAGAATTCTTGCAGTGCTTTGACGGTTAAAGGCGTCGGTAAGTTCTGAGTGGCTGCTACATTCCTAGGGAGGGGATGAACTCGTCTAGGAGTGATCCAGTATCTAAGAACGATACTTCACCGGTGCCAAAGGTACACTTGTTGTATCGGACTACAAGCCCTTTCAGTTTTAGGTGGTCGAACACAATGAGTAGGCTATGGAGGTGTTTTTCTTTGGAGGAAAAGAACACAAGTATGTCATCCACATATCATACGCAGAAGGGGAGGTAACCTAAGATGCCATCTTTGAGGCGTTGAAAAGCAGCACCAGCATTATGAAGGTATAAAAGGAGTAATTGAAGGTGTGTGTACAAAAGTGGTCGGTGATGGTGGTCTTAGGGATGTCTTCTGGGTTTATGGGCACCTAATAATACCCCTTTCAGAGGTCAAGCATAGAGAAAACCTTCACTTTGTGGATGTAGGAGGTAACATCGGTGATGTTTGAGAGGGTGTAGGGATCTGATTCTGTGTGCATGTTCAGACGACTAAAATCCCCACATGGCCATCTTTTTTAAGGACAACGTATAAATGCGACGATCATTGGCGTGAGTCCTTATGGCAAAACCTCATTTCTTCTATTTTGGCTATCATTTGTTTAGTGGTGGCTAAATAATCCGGTGTTAGAGAATGAATCTGGCGAATACGCGGGGCCCCGTCGTCTTGATATGGTAATAAATACTGTTTGTTAGGAACCTTGATCTGTGGTGAAGTTCTGGACATTAGACTTACAGGCACACGTAAGGAGGTTGGTGCAGGCATCTGTGGGTGTGCTAATATGGAGAGTGGGGTTGAAGGGGCAGGGTTGAAGAGGTGTCAATGAGTAAGAGTCTGAGTTGACTAACCGTCAGTGAGCAAAATTAACCACGGGATGGAAATAGGAGAGGAAACCCGCACAGATGATTGGCAATGTGACATAAGCAATGAAAAACTTATAATGATATTTGTCATTCCCAAACGATCATGTAAGGTTCTCTTACCAGTGGGTAGTGATCCCAGATCCATTGGCAGCTATCAGGCAGAAGTTGACAGGCTTAGTTAGTGTCGTGTCCTGGAGAGTGGCCTTGTTAGAAGAGAATGGCAAGCACCGATGTCTACAAAAAATTACACGCCTGTACCTGATCTTGTAAAACAAAAAAATTAACAATCGGGGAGGCACCTGCCACGAACGATGGCCCACTTGCAATATTTTGGCTACTGATAACCCTTCACACATTTCTTCCCAGCAGCCACAATTTTGGAGTGGTAGTAGCATACCTGCAGCCGATCGGCATCAGCAATTGGCTGGAGAGGTCATTGGTTGTGATCTGAGCCACGTGTGGCTTATGCTCATTATAGACAGTTTTGTTACTGTTCCGGCTCGTTAGGGGTTGGGCTTTTGTGTCCACATTCTCTTTTTTTTAGGAGCAAAGCCATTGATGGGGGTCTTAAAGGTGATGAAGTGGCAGTCCATATGGGCATCGACTGTGGTCATCAGGTCCTTCATGGGCAAATTATCGTCATCGGCAATGGTAACGCATATAGGTTCGGGAAGGCATTTTACCAAAAGAGCATGAAGTAGGTTCACCTACCAAGTAGAGTCGCTCGCGGCAGATTGCAGGCGAGTGATAGTGGTCATTTTCCTTAGGGCGAGCAAAGACTTTAGGTCCCCCAACAGTCAGTGAGTACTGCTTCTAGAGGTATGTTTTGAGGGTGTTGAACAGTACTGAGGTCTTCCTCTGTTTAGAAAGCTCATAGGAGACTTTCAGGAAAGCATCCTCAGTGATTTCCGCAAGGACATTGTCTGCTTTGGTTCTTGCGTGTGTCCTGCCCTTTATGTGAAATTGAACCTCAATACACTAATGCCAAAACCAAGCAAATGCTTCTGTTCTGGCGAAGGACAGTAGTTTCATGGTTGTGGCATGGAGAGAAGAGTCATGGTAGAAAGGTGGCATCATCAAACAGTTGGGCACAGCAGTGAGGGGGAAGGTAGAAGCGAGCAGTTCCTCCAGCGATCACCAATTATGTATGTGCTTTTATGTTATAACAGAGACGACAGAGGAATGCTACTAAACTTTATAAAACAGACAACACACTTATAAAAATGTACATGCGGGCAAGAACGTTAAAAAAAATTAAACCATCTAATGCGTGAAAATATAAGTTTAAGCAGGCTCTTTTATTCTTACAGGGGGGAGGGTGAGCAAGATATACAGTAGAAGGAAATACTGTTATGGTATACGAGCGTGTGAATCACTTGCGGTACATATCATACAGTTTATTCAAATGTATCTTCATTATTTAAAGTTATTTTCGCCTGTAATGAAGATTTATTCTCCATTCTCTTTCAAATATTTTTCACACCTCATAGCTATATATTCATAACAACATGCTGTTTTTTATCGAGCCATTATATATAGTAGTATTTCCTCAAAAATCGACAGAATATTAAATGGGGTTTTGAAAGACAATTAATATAATTTTGTCTACCTTTTAAATCATTTTCTTTCAAAGAGTAAATGTCCGTTTTCTTTTCGTGATATAGCCCAGTCTAATGTATCTATGAATCTCTTTAACGTGCCAAAGTTTATATCTTATGCATCTATTTACTAATATATATATATATATATTTCAGTAATAATAATAATAAAAATAATGGTAATAGTTTCGATAATAGTTAATAATAAAAAGATATAATATTAATAATCTTAGTTATATGGAAAATATACGAAGAAACGTTATGCAATAATGATGTTTCAGACATAAAATATATCCAATATTCATCAATTAATCAAAATAACAATAACTTGTATCCTATGTAAACCGTAGCCTAAATGGCAATATTGTTCTCTGTAAAATTAGATAATAGGATTTGATCCCTTTTTAGTTGTTTTGCCAGGAATATAAAAAAGAAAAAAATCAAATAATTGTGCTTCAGTAACCATACGAGGAAGACCTAAACTAAATAATAGGATCATTTTTATTCGGTGAAACAAATTTAGAAAAGAAAAACGTATTATTAAACCTAGTGTGGAGAAAAAGACAAAACAGTAAAAAGGGCAAAGATAAACTGTAGAGGGGCCGTTCCAAAGGCAATGTCTCACCTCTGAACCTGAACCTAGGAACAGGAATTTATTGACTGGAAAACAGATGAAAGTTCTGTGATTTCTAAATGAAAACACCTCTTTAGAATGATATTTTAACTCAATTTACTGGTCAAGATATAAAGATGCATTAGTGATGACGGCAATGACCCATAACTTCCTTATTTTCACCCCTACCGCTGAGACTGGGGAAGTCAGGTGGGCATTAACTCACCTGATTGATATGTAGATAACGACAAAGCTTGTAGGTTATATTAGGTGAGGATGTTTAGGTTATATGGTGGTCGCTGTATGAGGTAAATACAATAGTCTACACTACACTGTGAAAAGAAAATGTATATATACCCTATTTATAAGAAAACTTTTCAAGGGGGACAAAGTTATACTTATGAACCAAGCAATTATGAGGAGATATTTGTTATACAAAGACTACAAGATATTATTCAATAACAGTTTAATAGGTTCTTCATCAGTATTTCATGAATAGTGGGGCTTATAAGCCATAAAATGTTACAGAACTATTGTTACGTTGTTTATATGTGTAATATGATTAGTGCAACGTTTATATTTATGTTGTTTTGATAGTGTAAGCTATCAATGTTCCCAATGTTTAACTGCCGCATTTATGAATTAGGATTTGGTTGGTTTTATTAATGAATTTTCAAAAGTATTTCATGTAATAACCATTTATTGATAAATTAATGCATATGAATAACGTTTGTCACGGTTGAAGTCATATATACATTAGTCTCTTCTTCAATGGAAAAGAAAATGAACATTTAATTTATTTAAAAGAAAACTGTTTCTGGGGAACAAAATTATATTTACTGCGTATACAATTCTGTCTCTGTTTTGGGGTAATAGTACTAAATCATTATGTATAAATACATTTAGGATTTGGGTTTTACTGAGAATGAAGACTATATCTTCATTAACAGGGAGAATAACTTATAACATGTAAAAAAGAACATGTGAATAAACTGGTGGCTAAATAAGCCAGCATTGAAAAGGTCAATAATGATTAAATTGCTTCTATTATAATTAGTTTTAGTTTGCTTTAATGAATGTTTAGATACCAACGATGATCCATATTCTCTTTCACAAATTTCATTAAATCTGTCTCACATTTAGCCCATATAGCTGTGGTCAGATACCTAGAGGCAATTCCATCTATGAAGTGACAGGGAACTTCTGAATAGGAGACTTGATGGAGAAGTTTGTGGTAGTTATACCGGTACTTCGACAAGGAGCATAAAAAAATCCAGAAACCATTCACTGTGTAGCCATTTGGAAACTACCATTGTTAGCCGGACGTTCGTGGTCATCCACAGTCTGTTGATTATTTCATGTACCAGGTAAAAAGCCAGACAAGCATAAACCCCCAGGCTGTCCTAAGGATGCTGGAAGGCACTAGCAACTTTTTGTTCAGCCGAGTGGCAAACGAGGCTATTGTTGCAGACCACCAACCAGCAAGAAGCCTTTCCACAACACACAGAAGTAGGAATCATTCTATTCCTCCTTACCTCCTGCCCCTGATGTCTGAAGGAATTTGCTAGGACATTCTTCTTACCTGGGATGAGCCTTGCTGACAGCTCTGTCTTTGGACCACAATCGCAAGGTGATCTGCTTCCTCCTTTGATGCGTCTGCGAACAGCAGGATTTCTAAAAGTGGAGTAAAGTGGAACTCTGTTGATTAGGTTTCTGTTATAGAGCCACAAGACATCGTCCAACATCTTTTGCTCTACTGGAACAAGAATGAGCGGAGGATAGAAGGCTGCAGATAAGTCTCGCTTCAGACACCATTGAAGCGATACCCAATAATAAACAATGTCCCAGAAGACCTTGTCACAGCAGTGGCAAAAGTTGTTGAATAGTCAGTAACTATTGCACTGTCTCTCTGAGTCTTTTTAGGCGATTGTCTGATGGGAAGACACAAGTTACTGTCGTATCAATCAAATTCCCATATATTCCATTCTTCTGTGTGGGGTGAGACCCAACTTCAGTCATTTGATCATGATCGCCATTTCCTGATAAAGGCGAGAAGTTTGTCAAGATACTGAAGCAACTGGCTCGAGGAATAGAGGATTAGGATTTTAGTGGGGCAAAAATGAGATCAGAGTGAACACTTGATTGAAAACTTGGGGATTGGTCAATAGTGGAAAGCACAGGACTTTGAACTGATACTCGATTCCCTTCATGATTTAACAGAGGAACTTTATTATGACTAATGGATCAGTATTTGGAAATATGCATAATCTGATATAGACAGAGAGCATGGAAACTTCTTCTCTAATGGCTGCATGAACTACATTTGCTCTCTCCCTCTTGAGATGAGTTTGTAACAAAAGCGCATTCAGAGGAGGAAGACCAATAAATAGTCTCCATCCTCCCGTCGACTCCTTCACTGGGAATAATTGGATATATAAGCCAGGAGACCCCATCTTGAACGACTTCTTACGAATTATTCTCCGTCATCACCTTCTGTTTGTTAAAAAGGATTAGTGATTTTTACTTTTACAGAGTGTACATAAGGAACACCATCAAACAGCGAATAAAGCGAATAAATGTAGGACAAGAGCTGATGAAAGGACAGCAGCAACTATTCCGATTAACTTTAACCACCCAACGGTATGCACAGTTTAATTTACATAGTACTCATAACAATGTACTCCTTAATTCCCAAAATAACCCATAGTTGAGCAGACGTCCTTCATTGATGGAAACGTATCGCTAAGGGACTTGAAAATAACACTTCTCTACATTTTAACTTTGATTGCCAACCTGAGAACATATTTTATAACAGGAATTTACCCAAAGGTTCTGTATGAATGAGTTATTTTGACTTGTGTTTCTGTCCTTCCCATAATTAATAGATATCATGGAATTACTCGTGGAATACAGAAAAAGTGAACCATTGCAAATAACTTTTTAGATTCTTACCGCTGAGACAACCATTACTTTCAATAGAACTTTCATCAAAGAGAATCTCCTTTCAAAATAAAGAAATAGTAAAAACAATAATAATATGATTTATAATGATAATATTAGTGATAATAATCCTAATACTACTAAAAATAATGGAGATGATACTAATAACTTGAAGGAAACACCATATTATATGTAAGACTCTGGAATATTAAAAATTAAGTCATATATCATTATATATTAAAAAGAATCTAGCTTCAGCTGAAAAAAGACATTATAAAAAGTACCAAAAAGTTGTTACTAGATATGCAAAAATAAATAACAACACCAACAACAACAACAACAACAATAATAATAATAATAATAATAATAATAATAATAATAATAATAATAATAATAATAAAAATTACAATAATTGAAGCCTTTTTCATTTTTATTATTATAATTATTATTATCATCATCTTCATCGTCATCATCATCATCATCATCATATTATATGTAAGACTCTGGAATATTAAAAATTAAGTCATATATCATTATATATTAAAAAAAATCCAGCTTCAGCTGAAAAAAGACATTGTAAAAAGTACAAAAAAGTAGTTACTAGATATGCAAAAATAAATAACAACACCAACAACAACAACAAGAACAATAATAATAATAATAATAATAATAATAATA
>NC_090725.1:25785854-25788354 GCF_036898095.1 Palaemon carinicauda | reverse complement strand
TCGATTAATGATAAATTTTGCATATTTAGGCGTGTTTTTTTTTCTTTTTTTTAATATTTCAAGTAAACCATATATTTTGATACATTATTGTCTGGATTCTCTTACAAACCACGGATTCAGAGTCTCCAGGTGAAATCACTCAAAGACAATAGCGAGAGGAGAGTGATAGCGACAATATACCAGTACAGTGTAATGAACGTGTGTTATACACCTAAGGTACAATATTTAGATACTTCTTGAAGGATTTTTCGGTTTGATTTGATTAAATCTTCCCCATTTTTTTCCTACAAGATTGAAGAAAATTCTATGATAATTTACAAAAGGATACTTTTTTTCCCGCAGTCAAGCAATGTCTATCGTCTTACCAAAATAAAGAACAACAACTAGCCAGTAAGATTGCAAAAAGAAAATGAGTAATGAGGCATTTACTCATCTTCTTTTGGTTAGTTGGCTTTAACTTGATAAATATGCTTTTGGGGGGAAATTAATGGGTCTCTATGTTTGAGTTTGCCGTTGCCTAGTTTTAATCATGATAAACGACTTGCGAGCAGAAAACAAAATTAAGATTTGCGAATTATTGCAAGAGCAGATTTGGCAAGTTCTATTATAAAAGCAAACAGAAGAGCACTGCGAGATCTTTTTTAGCGTTTAAGATACTCACTTATCATAAACATTCAATATGAAATCATTATAATTAGAATAAGTAAGTCATCTATATATACATGAATATATATATATATATATATATATATATATATATATATATATATATATATATATATATATGTGTGTGTGTGTGTGTGTGTGTGTGTTATAAATATATATATATATATGTATATATATATATATATATATATATATATATATATATATATATATATATATATATATATATATATGTGTGTGTGTGTGTGTGCGTGTGTGTGTGTGTGTGTGATTCATTTAAAGAAATTCCCCAACTGTTAAAAAACTTCAATATAAATGTAGCATTTAAGAGTAAAAATACAATAAAAACAGCCTTAATAAAGAATTCTCCTGACATTACCAAGGGATGTGTATATCGTATTCCATGCAATGCTTGTGGAAAATACTATATTGGTCAAACTGGTAAAGCCCTAGAAAAGAGAATTGAACAACATAAGAAAAGTGTCAGGTATGCTCAAGATAATAATGCACTCTTTGCCCACGTTAGAGATAAAAATCACCCTATTAATTGGTCAGGTGCAAAGAAATTGGTTCATTCAAATAACTTAGTAGAAAGAAACATCATAGAGTCCAGTTTCATAAAAGAAACTTTTGAAAACAACTTGAATATTGGTCATGGAATGTATAAACTCGACGCCTTTATATGTAAAGAGATTTGTAAGCTATATAAAAAAACATTAACCACTTAATGTAGAATTGAATGTATTGTGAATAATTAACGTCGGTGTGAAATTAATATTTAGACCTAAGCTACCATTCATTAAAGGAAACAATCATTTTATATAGTATGCATAAGTATATTGGCACTATATAGTGTTATGCTAGATATAAGTATTGATATATACATGATTATATGTTTATGATATTAATGTTGTATACACATAAATGTATATATGCATATGTATGTATGTGTATATATGTATATATGTATATATGTATGTGTATATGTATGTATATATGTATGTATGTATATGTATGTATGTGTATATTTATGTATATGTATATGTATTTGATTCTGTATGTATGTATATATGTATATATGTATATATATTTGTATGTTTGTGTATGTTTTGCTTATGTATTTATATAGATAAGGCTACCGCATTGACAAATAAATAAATGTATTGAAAGTAAAATAAGAAGAAAATAAGAATATACCCGCCACTAGAAATGACCCTTTTTAGCAGGTGTCTAACGAGCTAGCGGACTCCTCCTACTTAACACCTGAGTCAAGCCCAGGTAGTGGGTAAGGGAGTGTCATTGTTCTCTAAATCTCTATATGGATGTTCGTACTTTTGCTTTCCCTATAAATTGTAAGAAACCTCTCTCAATAAATCAGTCCTCTGAGGAAGTAACACGAAACTAGTCAGGACTTTAGTGTATATTCCGTATTTTCATTTTCCTGTGGTTCTGAGCATCACGTTTTCCTGTGATTTTTACACACACACACACACACACACACACATATATATATATATATATATATATATATATATATATATATATACGTGTGTGTGCTTGTAAATATATGTATATATAGATATATATATATATATATATATATATATATATATATTATACATATATATATAAATATATATGCATAAATATGTATATATATATATATATATATATATATATATATATATATATATATATATATATACATATATATATATAAATATATATACATAATTATATATATGTATATATATATATATATATATATATATATATGTGTGTGTGTGTGTGTGTGTGTGTATGTGCTTGTGTGTTGATGTATACAGTATATATA
>NC_090725.1:25782993-25785354 GCF_036898095.1 Palaemon carinicauda | reverse complement strand
AGTCATTTAGTTAAAGACCTGTATACGTAGCGCAATAAAGCTATATACTAAATTTTTATGATTAGCAATATATAATCATTTCCACATTCTATTTCCTGAGTACATTTACATTACCTGGAACCGAGAGGATATACAATGAGAGTCCTATTGATGACTTACGGCATAGGAAAATATACCTGATATTCAAAAGAAATTTCTCGTAGATAGAATTCACTCTGATAAAAGTTAGGCCCCAAGGGTGTCCTGCATTAGTCTGATTGTATTCTGCTGTGTATGTGTGTGTCTGAATTTTATATGACCTTCTGATTTTCGTAGCAAAATGCCAAAGGAAAAGATTAAACACAGGTTATGACTGCATGGAAGAGTAACCCAGGTGAATATCATATTTACTCTTTTTATCTGTAATATCCAGGAACTAATAGCTGATATTTGTGTTTACTAGGAGAAAACTATTTTGTCGTTTTTCTCTACAAAGTTGGTAACTTACCTTCAATTATAGCAGTAAATTAGGTTCACATGATATGAAACAAAAAAAAAAAAAAAAAAAAAAAAACACGCCGGATATCTTTAGTCTCCAGGGAAAATATAGGAAAAGTTCACCTGCAATGAGTTAATAAACAAATCAATAAACTTCTTATTGAATAAGGAGATGTTTTCGAAATACTATTAGCTGATATCGATGTAAATCAAAGAACTATGCAAACTAGATTATTCAACATATAATCTTGCCAAAAATATTCTTTTCCCACGAGTTTAGTGTACTTCAGTTTGTTCTAAATTTACTCACTTCTCTTTTGAATTTATTTATCAAGCCCTTAGCTTTTGTTACCTAAAGAGTCTTCCTTTTGAGCTTGTCTAAATCACTGTTGGTTACTGAAATGCTGATTTTTTTTTTACTGAAAACTGCTTCAAAACATCAGTAAATATCTTTATCAGTAAAGGACAGAGAGAGAGAGAGAGAGAGAGAGAGAGAGAGGAGAGAGAGAGGAGAGAGAGAGAGAGAGAGAGAGAGAGAGAGAGAGAGAAGTCTTTCCAACTATAAATCTGAATTAACTGTCTTTCTCACGTTCACAATCATAAACTAAGGATTTAGAAAAAAAAAATAATCTTATGGCATTTGTTATAGAATTCAAATTCCGCTCCACCAGAAGAGTTTAGCTTAAATATGAATTGAACTTGATAGCTGTGTTTGTTTTTGTGTGTTCCAGTCTTCAGCAACAGCAAGAAATAAAAAAATAATAAAACATGCGAAATCAAACTTATAAATCCTTGCAAATCAATTTTTCTTTGTATAATTCAATATGGAATAAATTAACAAGAAAAAATCAAAATGTCTCTTTCTTATCATCTCATAGATGGCCTTCAATTCGCCCTATTCATTTTTATTTATATTTATCTTTCTCACATGCATATATTTCATTCATTTTATTTCTATAGCCCATAATACACTTTACTACTTCTTGTATAACGCATCAATCTGCATTATAACTTCGCTCCAACAGCCTTGTTTTCTACATAAACAGCCTCTAACTAAGTACTTTCCCATTTCATAACGAAATCGAGCCAGTTTCCTCCATTCTTGTTAAGCTCAACAAATAACTTCCTTGGGGAAAGTGACCTGGAAGTCTTTGAGGTACATATGGAATATACATCAAGAACGAGGATCTCCTACTAAATGGTTTTGGATCACTTTTTTGGAAAAGTCATCCTTTCGACTGGAAATAGTTTTGACACCAGTGGGAAGTAACCGTATAGAATTACATGCCCTTGAGAGTTAACAAAGTTAACAGAACATTCTTATAAGATAACATACATATCTTTAGGTGGTCATTTTGTAGTACATTGAATTTCCTGAATATCTCAGTAGAAAGCCTAATGTGGACCAGAGAGAGAGAGAGAGAGAGAGAGAGAGAGAGAGAGAGAGGAGAGAGAGAGAGAGAGAGAGAGGTTGTTGTATGTAGAAATATTTATACTATGATTTTTTCTGAATGTGTAATTCTAAAACCTATGAAAAAAAAATGTCAAAATAAGCTACATCTTATTCAAGCTCTGATTGATTAAATACTAATATTAAGATAACAAAAAGCCCTTTGTAAATTAATTAGTTTTTCTTTCACTTACTTCACCAGCATTGACACGTTTCAGATAAAAAGAAAAAGTCCTGCAATTAAACAAGCAAAGTTTTTATTTGCTAAAATGATTCGTTCTCAATACATGACGTTTAAATCTTGTCCATGTATAAATGTTTATGACATCCTAGCGCATTCTCTCTTCTCTCTCTCTCTCTCTCTCTCTCTCTCTCTCCTCTCTCTCTCTCTCTCTCTCTCTCTCTCTCTCTCTCTCCCCATGGCATTCAGCTCT
>NC_090725.1:25767993-25780493 GCF_036898095.1 Palaemon carinicauda | reverse complement strand
AACCTGCTAAGGAGATAACTTGGTATGTTATTATACACACACACACACACACACACACACACACAAACATGCACACACACACACACACACACACACACATATATATATATATATATATATATATATATATATATATATATATACATATATATATACATATACATATATATATATATATATATATATATATATATATATATATATATATATATATATATATATATATATATATTGTTGTTGTTGAAGATTGCCTGGCCCTTTTGGTCAGACATGGGCTCTTGCAATCCTGCATCCCGTAGGGGTTTTGGTAGGATTTATTGGGATAGGTAGCTGGAATGGGGGATATTCTGCAACTTTTGTTTTAGGATATTGGGATAGGTTTTGGGTTGTGATGGGTTGTTTTGAGAGGGAAGTAGGTGACTGTGGGAAGGGGATACCTATCTAAGAGCCCACTGGCTCCAGTCTTAGTTAGAGAAAAATAATTATAGTAGTAAGTCCGAATAAGTAGGAGAGCTCGGGAAGGAGTTGAAAAGTTTTAGTTGGAGATATTGGTATAGGTGAAGTAAAAAAAACTTCATAGTGGTTTAAGCTTAAGTTGTTAGGTGGAGGGATAGTGTGTGATTTCAGCTGAGTAAGAGAGAGCTGAAATGATGGAGTTGTAGCAGCTTGAGTCGTAGAGATAGGATGGAATAAAAAATTTATGTGCCTGTAAATCTAGAAAAAAAGTAAAAATAAAGAGTTACCTCTGATTTAATTTATTGAGACTTCTATCAAAGGTGGTTGGGAGTGATACCTGACCTGGGAAGAGAGAGATTAAAGGTGAAAAAGATGCTGGATACCAAAAAGACCGCCGACAGCTCCGCTCCCATCTTCAACGTTGAAGAAAGGACGGGAAGGCAAAACTGTCTCCTTATAAGGAGTACAAGTTGTTGCCCTCAGCCGCCAGCACCCGTTCTGATTCCAGCAAGGGAGATTAGCTGATAGGAGAGAAAGAAATGTTGGAAGTCAAAAAGACCACCGACGACTCCGACCCCATTCTCAAAGCCGAAAACAGGACGGAAAGACAAAACGGTCTCCTCATAAGGAGTACGAGTTGTTGCCCTCAGCTGCCAACAATCGTTCTACTCCCAACATAGAAGGTGAAGGCGGAATAAGAAGGTTTCTTCTTCAATTGCCGCTTAGATTGCTGATTGGCGTTGTTGCAACGTTATCTCGGTGGAGGGCAGCTGCGGAGAAAGGCTGAGAGGGTATTATGATTGTCGATTATGTGTTTGGCAATTACTGTTGCTGTTACAGAATTGTTGGGGTTAAGATCCTGCCGAAGTAGGCTTGTTTCCTGACATTGCTGTAGATAGTGCTGTAGAGGCTCTTCTTTGTCTTGATTGCAGTACTTGCACGGTCTTATTGGTCTATGCTGTGCTGCTGGGTCTTCGCCATTATCTAAGATAATTTGCCGGCTACATAGAAATCCCAGTCGCAGTCATTTTGAGAATCCTTAACATAAATGAATGTTCTTAGTCTTAAACTAAAACTAACTTGCCCACCCTCACCAATCTATACCTTTCTATTATCCTACACTTGTAGTGGATCCCGTTAAACTTCTTCCTCAATCGACCCCTGGCGGGGTGTTTGTCTTGCAATTGGGTGTGGTAATATGTTTGTCGCTTCAATATATCACTTTGCAGATCTTGATCCATCTAGGAAGGCTCGTCTTACTTCACTTGTCTTTTGGACGTTACAATAGGCAGCCATTTGATTCTTGATGGTTTTTAGTGAAGGTTGGAGAGTAATGCTAATAGTTTGGCACATTAAGGCCGATTTGGCTAGGTGATCGGCCTCGTCGTTACCAGAGATTCCGGTATGGCTTGGAATTCCATTCAAGGTTACTTGCCTGTTGTTGCTTTGGTGGAACAATTGATTGATTGATTTAAAGTTTTCAGGCATCCTGACATCTGGAACAAGGCTAAATTGAATTGCAGTGATGAGGTAAACATTCTCTGTAGGTTCCTTGTTTCTGAGGGCCAGAATGGCTCCTCTGGAATCTGTATGGATCGTTGTGTTTCCATCTTGTTGGTTGGCAGAGTATTCTAGAACTTTTACACTACCCACTAGTTCAGTTTGCAGTGTGGAGGCGTGGTTGGAAAGTTTCCAGTCTTCTCTATATCTTGATGTAGAGAGCTGCTGTAAGGATTTCACGGTCTACTGATCCATCCGCATAGTAGGTGTGAGGCACAGGTGTGTTCCTGATTGCATTCTTTGCTGCTTCAGTGATACATATATATGTATACATATATATATATATATATATATATATATATATATATATATATATATATATATATATATATATATATATATATATATATATATATATATATATATATATATATATATATATATATATATATATATATATATATATATATATATATATATATATATATATATATATATATATATATATATATATATATATATATATATATATATATATATATATATATATATATATATATATATATATATATATATATATATATATATATATACATATATATATATATATATATATATATATATATATATATATATATATATATATATATATTGATTGATTGATTGATTGATTGATTGATTGATTGTTTGATTAAATACGAATATCAAGAAAACAAAATTCTTTATAAATCAATTAAATAAAATGTAAACTACTTGTTTTACAATAAAGTATCATAATTAGACTAATTAAAAATCAAAATATGATGATCTTATTCGTGTTAAGAGTGCTTTAAATTCCACACAAATGATATATTTATCTCAAATACTGGATGATAGTAACCAAAAATAATTTTTACCATCGTCATCTACGGAGTAAACGCCAAAGTTACTGAAACTTTTCTCTTTTACTTCCAGAATTCAGTCAAGAAATCCAATTGGTCTTCAATCTTTGAACAAATATATCCTCTAAAAAGGTTCTAGTTGGGTATTTCGGGGAGAGAGAGAGAGAGAGAGAGAGAGAGAGAGAGAGAGAGAGAGAGAGAGAGAGAGAGAGAGAGAGAGAGAGAGAGAGCCTTACCTTACCTTATTGCCTTATTTTTTGTTTGGGTTCCCCCAGGTCCCTCAGTGTGAGGCACCTCGTATATCCACCAGAGAGTTGCTAATACATCTTCCGGTGTATTTTGCATCTTCTAGTCTTGGATGGTCTGGGATGCATCTTAGGTATTTATCGAGCTGATTTTTAAACGCATCTACGCTCACTCCTGATATGTTTCTTAGATGAGCTGGCAGCACATTAAATAGTTGCTGCATTATGGATGCTGGTGCGTAGTGGATTAATGTCCTGTGCGCCTTTCTCAGTTTACCTGGAATGCTTTTTGGCACTATTAATCTACCTCTGCTTGCTCTTTCTGATAATTTAAGCTCCATGATGTTTTCAGCAATTCCTTCTATTTGCTTCCATGCTTGTATTATCATGTAGCGTTCTCTTCTCCTTTCTAGACTGTATAGTTTTAAAAATTGCAGTCTTTCCCAGTAATCAAGGTCCTTAACTTCTTCTATTCTAGCAGTATAGGACCTTTGTACACTCTCTATTTGCGCAATATCCTTTTGGTAGTGTGGGTACCATATCACATTGCAGTACTCGAGTGTACTACGCACATAAGTTTTGTAAAGCATAATCATGTGTTCAGCTTTTCTTGTTTTAAAGTGTCTGAATAACATTCCCATTTTTGCTTTACATTTAGCCAACAGTGTTGCTATTTGGTCGTTGCATAACATATTCCTATTTAAAATTACACCAAGGTCTTTAATTGCTTCCTTGTTTGTGATTGTCTCATTATTAGGTCCCTTGTATGCATACACCATTCCTTCTCTGTTTCCATAATTTATTGATTCGAATTTATCGGAGTTAAATACCATCCTATTTATCTCCGCCCATTCATATATTTTGTTTAGATCTCTTTGTAGTGAGTTCCTATCTTCATCACAAGTAATTTCTCTACTTATTCTTGTGTCATCGGTGAAACTTCTCACTACAGAGTTTTCAACATCACAGTCTATGTCTGAGATCATAATAACAAATAGCAGTGCAGCTAATACCGTACCTTGGGGCACACCAGATATTACCTGGGCTTCATCTGATTTCTCGTCATTTGCAACCACTATCTGTTTTCTGTTTTGCAGGAATTCTTTTACCCATTTTCCTATCTTTCCCACAATATTATGCTTTCTCATTTTTTTCTCCAATATGTTATGGTCTACCTTGTCAAAGGCTTTTGCAAAATCTAGATAGATCACATCTGTGTCTTTTTCATTTATCATATTATTGTATATGTTTTCATAGTGAGCTATCAGTTGGGTCTGTGTACCTTTTCCAGGTACGAAACCGTGTTGACCCATATCAAACAAATTATTTTTGACCAAATGGTTCATTATTTTCTTTTTTATTACCCTCTCATACACTTTCATAATATGTGATGTTAGACTAACAGGTCTATAATTGCTTGCCTCTAGTCTTGATCCACTTTTGAAGATAGGGGTTATATAAGCTAATTTATGTTTAACATATATCTCGCTCATATCTATACTCTGTCTTAGCAGTATTGCAAGTGGCTTCGCGATAGTGTTTGCAGTTTTTTTTAACAAAATCGCTGGAACTCCATCTGGTCCGGCTGCCGATCCATTTTTAATTTCGTTTATAGCCGTAACAATATCTGCTTCATTAATATCTATATCCGTTAGATATTCAACATTTTCTTCTCTCATTTCTGTTTCATTATTCTCTTTCGCAATTCTTGGCGTGAACTCACTCTTATATTTTTCTGCTAATATGTTGCATATTTCCTTTTTTTTATTCGTTAGCCGTCCTTCAATTCTTAGAGGGCCTATTTCTATTCTCCTTTTATTCATCTTTTTTGCATAGGAGTAAAGTACTTTGGGGTTTCTTTTTATATTTTGAAGTGTCCTTTCTTCTAAGTCCCTTTTTTCATTTTCTTTCGACTGTATAATCTTTTGTTCTGCATTTTCTATCTTACATTTTATTTCCCTCATTTTCCACACATTTTTTTCTTTTGCAAGATTTTTCTTCCACTTTTTAATTTTCTGAAATAAGATCCTTCTGTCTCTAGGTATGTACGTCTTTTGTTTATTGTTTTTTTTCGATACATATTTTTCAACAATTTTCTCCAGTATTTTGTACAGTATATCCGTATTTACCTGTATATTATCACTTATAAATACATTTTTCCATTCTTTATTCAGTTCTTCATTTATTTCTGACCATTTTATATTCTTACTGTAAAAGTTATATTTTCCATATCCTTCCCAAAGTTTTGTGCTTTTATTAATTCTGTGATCACTTGCTTTGGAATGAACTATCAATTCTATGACATTGTGGTCTGAAATTCCCGTGTTATACACTATTATTTCTTTAACATAATTCACCTCATTCACAAATACTAGATCTAGGACATTTTCCTTTCTTGTTGGAATGTGGTTTATTTGTTGCATATTATGTTCTAATAGCATATCTTGAAGCTTTTCAAATTGCCTCTTATCTTCTGCGCTACTATTACTATCTTTTTTATATGTATACATACAACCACTTTCTTCTATCCGTTCTTTCCAATCCACGAAAGGAAAGTTAAAATCTCCGGATAGGAGTATATTCCAGTCTTTATGGTTTCTACATATATCATCTATTTTTTCTATTATTATGTCAAACTCCTTAGTGTTTGGGGGTCTGTAAACTACAATATTCATTAGTTTTTCAAATTCAAATTCTACCGCAATCAATTCACATTCTGTGTTGCTGTATTTTTCACATACTTTTCCTTGATTTATGTCTCTTCCATATATTGCGGTTCCCCCTTGATTCCTATTTTTTCTGTCTGATCTATAAGTTTGGAAACCCTTTATCTGGTCATCACTGCCAGTCTCTTGGGAATACCATGTTTCACTTATATTTAATATATCTATTTTTTCAATTTGGGTTAGTTCTTCTAAGAACTCTATTTTCCTTTTAGAGTTACTCGTGACTAAACCCTGTGCATTCATTACTATTATGGTTTGTGTTTCATCCCCATTATTTGATATTGGTAATAATATGGATTCTCCCATGCTTCCTTCCTGTTCTGATATGATGTTCTTTTCTTCATTTCCCGGAATTCTGCCATTAAAAAATCCAACTTTTCTATTATATTTGCTCTTTCGCCTTCATATTTATTTGTGTGTGTATACCTGCAACTGTCCCCATATCTGCACCAACCCCTGGCATTAGAGATGCATTCTTTGTAGTTGGGCTCTAAATGTGCAGGTTTGGGTTGAAAGGCCTCATATCTTGGAGCTCTTTGTTCAAAGCGCGGTATATACACGGCCTGCTTTTTTGTTTCTTTTTTTGTTTCTTTTTTGCTTTCATTTTTCTTTTCAGTTTGCTGAGTTTTCTTACATTCATTCATGGTTGCAGGATGTATATATCGACTTTTTTTGTTGTAAATGCATCCTTTTCCTTCTTTTAGGTTTTTGCATATTTTTGGATGGAGATCTCTGCATTCGTCTCCATATCCGTCTAAATACGCACATTTACCATATATTTCATAATTATGGCATATCTTTGGATGCTTGTAGTAGCATTTTTCGCCAAATCTGCAATTCCCTCTTTTCAGCATATTGCAGACTATATCCTTCTTTTCTATTTTTTCTTGTTCTTGCTCTTCCCTAAAATTATGTAGGTCCGGGTAGAGTCTCTTGGGTCTATTATTTGTTTCCATCTGGTAATTTATTTCTTCATAAGTATGTTGTTGGATGGCATCATAGGTTATATCAATGATTTCTTCTGCATCCTTACACATATCCTGTTCATTGTTCTCTTCTTCTTCTTTTTCTTCTTCTTCTTCTTCTGTTTCTTCTTCTTCCTCTTCTTTATCTTCAACTACTTGCAGATTTAGTCTCGACTTAATTATATTTTCTATCCAGACTAAGCATGTTGAGCAGAATACCTTTGTGTCTTTATTTTTTATTTTTTGCTCTATTTCAGCACATGTGGGATGTGTTGGGACATGACAGGCATCACATTTTCTAATCAATTGTTGAGGATTATTAATGGAGAGAGAGAGAGAGAAAACCCTTAACTATTGACTAGTAGCAAATGGATAACATTAGAAGGCTGCTGTTAATCACTATTGAAAGCTTGGAAGGTAATAATAAAATTACAGGGACAAATTCTACCCTTATGAACAGATATCCTTCTTAAAATAATCTTGAAAAATTAGTATTATTTTATAGAAGATAATACACACACACACATATATATATATATATATATATATATATATATATATATATATATATAAATATATATATATAGATATATATATATATATATATATATATATATATATATATATATATATATATATTTATGTATATATATACATATATATGTATATATAATATATATGTATATATACATACATATATATATATATATATATATATATATAGATATATATATATATGTATGTATGTATATATATAAATATACATATATATATATATATATATATATATATATATATATATATATATATATATATATATATGTATGTATGTATATGTATATATATAATATATGTGTATCTGTAGAAATAAATATATATATATATATATATATATATATATATATATATATATATATATTTATATATATATACATATATATGTATAGGTAGATTTACATATATACATATATATACTGTATATATTTAATATATATCTATCTATCTATCTATATATATATATATATATATATATACATATATATATATATGAATATATATATATATATATATATATACATATATATATATATGAATATATATATATATATATATATATATATATATATATATATATATATATATATATATATATACATATATATATATGTATATATATATATACACATATATATATATTGTGCTGTATATATATATATATATATATATATATATATATATATATATATATATATATATATATATATATATGTATATATATATATATATATATATATATATATATATATATATATATATATATATATATATACATATATATATATATATATACATATATATGTATATATTGTATATATATATATATATATATATATATACATATATATATATATATATTTTATATATATATATATATATATATATATATATATAAATATATGTATATATATATATATATATATATATATATATATATATATATATATATATATATATATATATATATATATATATATATATATATATATATATATATATATATATATATATATATATATATATATATATTTCGCAAAGACCATCATCTTTATATTAAAATATAAATTTTACAACTCTGATTAGTATGAAACGATAAATAGAACACATGATTCATTTATGTTTCCTATTAATCAAATGATGGGTATGTGAAAATAACAGTTTTGTTATTGTGATTCACATCTACTGTTTGTTAGTAAAAGGTTAAGAATCTTCATATTTTTCACACACAAACTTATCAAATATAGTTATATCCAGAATAATGCTACTGACAAGATAGTTCTTATAAATATTATATATTCGTTCTTTTGTTCCAAAAAAGTACTAAACTTCCCATCATTTCCTAAAAAATTAAATTGAATCAAAAGGTAATATGCAATAAAATATAATTTATAAATCTTTTATAACATTATGATTATTCATCAACAAGGTATAAGCTCACAGTGTCAATAAAATAGTCAATTTTGAAACACAGACCAACCCCCCCCCCTCTATAATAAACTTCCAATATATATAAGACTAGAGTCAAATATTACTATCATTATTATTATTATTATTATTATTATTATTATTACTTGCTAAGATATCACCCCTTCCGGAAAATCGGAATGATATAAGCCCAAGACCTCCAACATAAAAAAAGCCTAGTGAGGAAAAGAAATAAAGAAATAAATACATACTTCGAGAGAAGTAATGAACAATTATATAAAATATCTTTGGAATAGTAGCTATATTGATATAAATATTCCATATATAAACTATAAATACTTAAAAAAAAAAAGAGTAAGAGAAATGAGGTAGAATAATAAGCCCGACTGTACCTTAATGGTAGGAGCCCAAAGGTTTAATTATATATTATGAACAGAAAAGGTTCAACTTCTTAGATAAGTAGGGCCTCCCCCAATCATCTCAAATATATATTCCTGCCGGATCAGAAATCTATCTTAAGTATAAAAAGTTAACCCTAACATCTGGGGAGGATAAAAGTCAAAATGGAAAGCTTTTGCTTGAACACTCTCCTGAACCTTCCTAGGGAGTAGCCAAATGGGGACTTAACTCCCTAGATAAGTAGTTGCTATCCTCAACATCTCAAAAATATATTGTAACGGATCAGAAATCTAGCTTAATTATAAAAAATAACCCTAAAATTAGATAATGATAGTCAAAGCATATTCCCGAACCTTCTTCTAAACAATCTTGGGGTTCCTAGGAGTTTCCTGGAGACAAAATAAACTCCGCAAAAGGAGTTAAAATTCGTGTTTTCTCCGAGTAAGGAACATATGCCTGAAACATGCGTAAAAACATTACTTGGGACTCCATTATCTCTGGCTCCCAACCAACCATTAACTCCTAAATCGATGGACAGCTCAAACTCGCTCTCATTAAGAGCTAAGAACAAAAGCTGATATATTGCTAAAAACCTTCTTCCGGGTCTTATGAACTCCAAATTACCAAATCCAGCAAATCTATATCTAGTTTTCCATCAGCCAGCAATTCCTAAGTCAATCAGTATTTATTTCGTCTTTTTTATTAGTTAAAAACACAAGTCTTATAATTATAGCAAAATTACTCCTCTTAAACTCGGTTTCATTTCTCATAATTATTTGATAAAAAAAATACATTCAAAATGTAATACATATAATAGCTAATTGTAATTTCAAAACGCAGTGCGTATAATAGCTAATTGCATTTGTAAAATAAGGTAACCTTTTCAATTGGAAAAAAAGGGAGAATGGAAATTTAATTTTACGATCAAACATTATTTGCTACGCGTTGATGTCAAAATGTAACTGCTCAGAATATGAGACATACCAAAAAAGCTTAGTTTCTATTTATTGGTCATCATCGATATTAGAGAGTAAATTCACTTTTATTCACGATTAAGAACGGACGGCTGAAACATTCCAAGAAACCCTCTAAAAGGCTTCATGAATCAATTCTAATTTCACAATTGTTTCACTAAACAAGTGCATTATAAATATAACACATATCATTATAGCTACCAGTGATTATATACTCACACAACTGAGCACTCATCACAATTGGGAAAGAGAAAATGTTCCTTTGGAAGGCTATACACTATATGCTATGCTATGCTGACAAAATTGTAACTGCAATAAACTTCTGCTTTTGTTACTCATCAACGAAGTCCCAGTCGTCAATCCCAAAGCTATTAGAGTGAGCTAATATTAACTGATATACTGTATAGTATGGAAAAGAAATAAAAAAAAAAAAATTACGCAACTTGTTCGGTAAAATCACTCTCTCTCTCTCTCTCTCTCTCTCTCTCTCTCTCTCTCTCTCTCTCTCTCTCTCTCTCTCTCATTCACTTCGAACACTCATAATTTTTATTAGGTGGAACACATAACATATGCAAGAAAAAACATCAATCATAAAAAGGATATATTACCAAATGTTATATAACTATTACTTTTCAATATAAGGGTTTAATGAAACTCCCGGGATAATATGAATCCGCCAACTTTTGCAATTTCCTTCCAGCAAGATAATCTTCATCTCAGTTAGTCAAACTTTATATCTCGATGCTTCATATCAGATTTAATTTTTGTTAAGGCTTTAAAGGTTGCTCATGAATGGTAGAAGTAAGAGACAGGCAAATGTCATAGAGGCTAACCTTACATATACATATTGATTATGGTAGCAACCTCGATATCCTTCTGAGCAAACGGGGGAGGTGTTTGGAGGACCTATAGGTCTAACTGCTGAGGCATTAGCATCCATTGACTGGTCTTCCCTGGCCCTAGCTTCGATGGAGAGTTTGCTTGTACGCTTTTCATATATCAATCTCTAGGCCATTGTCCTGCTAGAGCATTGCCACTGTCCCTTGCCTCTGCAATTCATGATTGGCCTTTAAACCTTTAAATCAGCAGCCATTAAGCTATCACTAGGGAGGATCAGGCAATGGCTGATGGTGATTAATGTAATATATATATATATATATATATATATATATATATATATATATATATATATATATATATATATATATATATATATATATATATATATATATATATATGAATGTATATATATATATATATATATATATATATATATATATATATATATATATATATATATATATATACATATATATATATATATATATATATATATATATATATATATATATATATATATATATATATATATAGGCACATATATACACACAAGCATATATATACATATATATATTTTTATGTGTGTATGTGTATATTATTATTAGTTTTATTATTATATATTATTCATCTTGAAACTTTTTATAAAATTACATGTAAGGATTCTGTTTCCTCTTATCATATTTAGTTACGTTGTATCGAAATTCACAAATATTGTTTGACGAATTATTATGTTGAAATCTTTGTAAGAATAATTCAGATTTGTTAACATCTCAGAAAATGGTGTCAGGTTAATTGCTTTTCTGATAGCATTATACGGTACCTTTGAAAATGAATTGGGTTGAAACCATACAGGGATAAAACAAGGTTATAGATAAGATAATATTTGAAAAAAAAATGGATGATTTAAAACACTTTTTGACTCATCATCAACCTTATCAGGTTTTGTTTTCTGTTATATGTTTGTTTTCCTTTTTTTCTTTCCTATGTTAACCTTTCTTTAGAACTTTTCCTTTCCTCTTTCCCTTCTACAAACTTTCACCCGTTCTATTTGCATAACAGGACCAAACATAAACTTTCTCAATATTTCCATGACTTTGGCTTCTAGTGATTATGTACGTTCATCTTAACATCCTCATAGTGTCTCTTTCATTTTTGGACTTTCTTCATCATAGATTTCTTCACCATCAAGACATTGTTGATCTAAAAAAGCTCGTTTAGACTATTCCTTTAACCTATGCTTCGGATTTTCTTGTCGCAAAGGATACATGATAACCTTTCTAGATCTTACAGATACATTTCAGATTTGTCACTGATTAATTTCTCCGTCTTCTCTTACATTTGGCCCTCGGTATTTTTCTGGATCTATAACTCTAGACGTCATCTGAGAAAAATTTCACAATATTTCTACCTCAAGTTAATTGATAATTGTGGTATTGATTTCAGAGTACGTGCCTTCCCTTTTATCTTCAAATAAACTTTTCCGTTAGAAGTTTATCAATACGGATTCTTCAACGAACTTTGAACTGTAAGA
>NC_090725.1:25755493-25762993 GCF_036898095.1 Palaemon carinicauda | reverse complement strand
CACACAGTTAACTTTGATAGTCAGGCCTTCTCCAACATGAGGCTCAATACTACACAGTATTCTAGAAGTTTTATTCCAGTTGTGACCAAGTTGTGGAATGATCTTCCTAATCGGGTAGTTGAATCCGCAGAACTTCAAAAGTTCAAACTTGCAGCAAATATTTTTATGTTGAACTTTCTGAAATGAGTTTTTTATAGTTTATATATGACATATCTGTTTTGATGTTGTTACTGTTTTTAAAATGATTTATTGTTATTTTTTTCTCATCGACTATTTTTCCACGTTTGAGCCCTAGGGCTTATAGCATCTTGCTTTTCCAACTAGGGTTGTACGCTGGCTAGTAACGATAATAATAATGATAATAATAATAATAATAATAATAATAATAATAATAATAATAATAATAATAATAATAATAATAATCATAATAACAATTCTCTCTGGATTATCAAAACCTTCTTATGGGGTATCAGACTACACATACTGACGCAAAAAGCCTCAGTTATATTTTCCCAGTCGTTTCTAGCTTGAAATTTTGAATCAATATTTCTCCATTCATCATATCCTACTTCAGGCTCCATAGTCCTCAGTCATTTAGGATCGGGTCTCCAAACTCTTTTACTGATATGAGTCAAATTTCTCTCAACATCATACTGGTGAACAATAAAAGAACATCATAAAACTTTTAAATGTAGATATGATTATATGCTATATTTATAAGTCTCGTTATAGAGGATCAAAGTATATAGGATGAATTTCTACCATCGAACACAGCCTCGGCGTAACCACCTTAAACAAGTAAACAGAGTAAGTACATCTAAGAGGTCTTAAATGTAGATATGATTATATAGCTATATTTCTAAATCTCATCATTCAGGATCAAAGCATATAAGATGAATTTCTACCACCAAACACAACCTCGGTGTTGCCACCTCTTGAGAACAGGACAACCTTAAGAGATCAAACAGATTATGAACATCATAGAGGTTTTAAATATAAAAATTATCATTTAACTGCGCTTCTAATGAAAATACACCCCAGTGCTTAAGGATTCATACAAATTTTTAATAACCTGTTTACCAATGTACTATTATACTGTAATAGAGGAGTCAGAAGATCAGAGGTCTACTATACAAAAGCAAACAATATACAAATTTCCCTTTTCTACGTTGCAATAGACCTTTTCGTCATATTAGATTCTCCATGGTTGGTTGGTTTTAGATTGCCTTACCATGCGTAAGACTCGGGCTCTTGTGTTACCAGCCAGTAAAAAATATGTTTTCCAATTGAGTGTGTTCATATGTACGTCAATACTATTTTGGTGAACAAATATAGAATAATATTGTTTAAAAAATCTAGATTATTAGTCACTCCAAACCAAAGAGAAAAAAAAAACAGTTTTAATCCAAAATTTTCCGTAGAAATATACTGTTCTCAGCAGTAATTCAGTAAAATACAGGCAACCGCACTGTTTACCGTAGTTTTTTAAGATACTTTACGGGTTGGTGACAGTAATAACACTCCTTTACATCAATATATCCGTTTCTGAAACGGCAAATGCCTGGCAACATTTATTCTAGAACTTTTACCATTTTTTTACGGCAAATTTTTAACATTGCACAAACCTGACGTATATTACTAAATCTACCCCGACATTACATTCATTAAAGGAGTAGTGGATAAGTTGCGGCAACAGACAGTCAATGCTTGTCAGTGTACTGTCCAGTGACAGGTCTGTAGCCATTGCTTATTTCTAAAGGATTCCAGGTAATAGATGAGCAAGGTAACAAAGAACATAAGAGACAGGACGAAAACGTGAAGGATGAAGCATTTGGAAGAGTTGACGAATGAGAATTAGACTTTAGACAATATCAGTGAATCCTTTTGATTCTTCAAGGATTTGAAACAATAAATACAAGAATTTCACTTGCATTTGAACCACAAAAATGGCAGTTCTTCATCACAATTTCTATTTTCAAAAACGAATAAAGATAATGTTTGCCCCATCCTCTCCTCATTTCATCGTTGTACGTATCCAAACAATGGCATCAACATATCATTATCTTTCCATCTTTAGAGCAACAACAAAACGATTGGAGCAGACGAGGAGGAAACGAGAATCATTATTTTTATAGGCTTATGTATTTTTCCTACAGTTTACCATCTTTCATAAAAAGTTTCAGAAGCCATTGATCCATGTCCCGTCTTCCTATTTTAAACGCACGCTGTTTTTACACTAGTAATCTTTTTGTCCTCTTTTTTTTTTCTTATAAATGAGGACCTAATCCTAAGGTGTTGTTCCATGAAGGGCCTGATCCTTTATACCAGAAGCGATTGTCTCTCTCTCTCTCTCTCTCTCTCTCTCTCTCTCTCTCTCTCTCTCTCTCTCCAGGAACATGGCTCGAGTTTCTAATATTATAGTCTCATCTGAACTTATGGAAATTAACAGCATTTCTAAAACTATCAGGATGTTTTTTTGTTATCAGTTAACAGGATATTAAGGCAAGGATTATATTTATTACTGTAGAGAATAATAGAACATTGATAATAATAATATGAAAAAAGAGGGAGAGAAAGAACAGTTAAATATAAGTTCCATGTCATTTATATCAAATTTGTTACATAATTTGAACAAATCCTTTCTCCCGTAATTGAAGTAGGTATATTCGAGAGAACTGCCGGTAATTGGAGTCATGTTGCCTGTACAAATCGGCATGGGTCTTCAAGGAACTAGACTCTAACATTAGAATCCTTCATAGAGGATAGTTTTCAGTGAAATGGGCGTTTTTTTACCAAACTAGATAAGGATTGCTTTTGTTGGAGTAAAAAAATATTTCCTCATAGAGGATTGAAATGTTGAGGTCATTTACCCTTCTATGCTCTATAATATAATTGAAATGCAGGTTTATTAAGTATAGTAAACATAATGATCACTAACCTTTCTTCATATATGTCTATTACTTTCGAGTCCAATGTCTGGATGATACTGTGATGGAAAAGGATAACTTATACTATTTTGATATATATAATCTTACACATTATGATGCATGAATGATAATAAGTGGATTCTATCATTAACACCCACTCCAAGCATAGATATAAAATGCTTACTGATAATATTACAACGAATACCAAATGGACGAGAAAGCAGTGAGGGACATAATCAGCAACCTAGTCTGTCTCATAGATGAGAACACCAAGATCAAGTTCAGTCTACTACCAGACAGCTAAGACTAAGTACCTCATCATAAGGAACAATCCAGTTCTGCCGACTCAGGACTTCCTTAGGCAGTCCAATGCCCTGTTCCAAAATGCCCTGGACGTTACATACGAATGACCACTATACAACTGTCTAAAACGCTATAATTCCATGTTCAGCAACGGGCAATTTGAGTTCATCCCATTCAGATGCACAACCGCAGCATCAGGGGTGAAGAGATTGTCAAGAGTACTGAGATCATCGGTCGTGCTCCTGACTGCAAAAGACTTTTGATCCTAGAGGCTCTACTCATATAAAGAGAAAAATCATACCTCAATATGACACAGAATGTTCATGCTTCCTTCCTGTCATGGGAACAACATCCAAGGAATGACTACTGAACAAGACATCCTAAACATATACCACTCTGTTCAGCGTCCAAGAAACTCGCAAAACACTGATTCCTTCCCTGCCAGCGTTTCAGCCAACTGGAGCCCAGCCATCGTACAGCAAGAGGGGGATTCATTACCTATGAGTGAGCGGGAGTGAAGCCTGGCTGGGAATCAACCTCTCCCAGAGAGCGTCTTAGCCAATGAAAACTCGCTGCTACACTTACGTTACTACTTGCTTCACCCACGGCGCCGGTATGGGCCAATATAAATCCACCGCCTCTCACCACAAGCCAGTAGTGTCACTTAAAAGGACATAGCCAACATCGTTTCAGACAATTTCACTATAATACTCTCGAAATGCTTCGCTTTTAACTGTTTTGTTTACCTGAATTATGAAATGTGTATTAAATACTCGACTAAGACTTGCCCTGAATTTGACTTTCCAACTAAGAAGAATGACTTTAGCTCATTTCTGGCGGAATGCAGTAATCCAGAAAAGTAGATGATCTGAGTTAGATAGAGTAGATAGAGTATAAATTAATGCTATTGTGGCAGCCATTGTATTCAACCAAAAATGTCTTAATAATGATAATAATGATAATGATAATAATAATAATGATAATAATAATAATATCAATAATAATAATATTAATAATAATAATAATATTAATGATAATAATGATGATAATAATAATAGTAGTAATAATAATAATAATAATAATAATAATAATAATAATAATAATAATAATAATAATAATAAAAAGAAGAAGAAGAAGAAGAAGAAGAAGAAGGAGAAGATTGGGATTGGCCGATATTGTTTTACTGAACACTCAATGTTTTTGGGATTGAATTGTTTTTGGTCTCTATTACTATACTTTTACTCACTCGATGAATTTCTTGACATGTCAGTATAATCAATCGTTGAATATTGCAGGTCTCGCTATTGTAAGTAGTTTAGGAATATGGCCAATTGCAGTTTATTCCTAAATGAATAGAAAATTATCTTTTTCAACAAGTCTGCTAATAAAAATATTGAAAGATATGAAACATCAATATCGTCTTCGATTTTCTCTATAAATAAATGTCTCAATAAAACTCTTTCTCTCGATTGAGAGAGAGAGAGAGAGAGAGAGAGAGAGAGAGAGAGAGAGAGAGAGAGAGAGAGAGAGAGAGAGAGATGGAAATGCTTTGCAACAAATGTTAATTTTAGTTGCTGTAAAGTATCTAAAAAGATGAATATACGAAAAATATTGTTATGAAAGCCCATTTATGCCCAATGGGTACAAGGTGTATACAAAAACAGTTCAATAAGGAAAATCCTTCTCTTTGGAGTTGAATCGGAAGAGAGAGAGAGAGAGAGAGAGAGAGAGAGAGAGAGAGAGAGAGAGAGAGAGAGAGAGAGAGAGAGAGAGAGAGAGAGAATTGCCTAAGAGAATTGCTTCTGCTACAAAAGATCAGAGCCTTCATGGAACAACACCTTAGATTAACTCCAAACTCTAGATCAAAAGGATTATATTTGTGAAAGGGCCGCAGGATATTTAGGCTTAAGGGGAACCTTTGAAGCCACTGTTCGTCGCTGACGCCTTGGAGGAGTAATATTACTACGGACACTGGAAGGAGTATCTTGGGAGTACAATGATTATAGCCTATACTTTACTCTTCGAAAAGAGAAATAGGATATTGACTTAATAATGAAAATTTGATTTGCACACGATAATTACTCTTAATATTTTCCTCAAGTACATCGTGGGAATGTAAAACGGTAATAGCTTATAATTTATCTGTTATATATGGCTAGAGGATTATATCAACTCGTTTTAGAGACTTCTTGCTTCTAAAATGCATAGGTTACTAATTATGTCATCTAATGATAAAATAATGTACTTGCGAATGATATCTTTATGAATAAATCTACTGTATTTTCCCATAATGCACGTATGGTAGCATGCACCTCGTGTTACATTTTACGATGAATTCACTCATCATGCTCATGTCTTAAAGAGGTGTGTAAACTTTACGAGAACTTGGGCCTGGCTATCTGTCACAGTCAGCTGATATGGTGCTACGACAGCTAACTACCGCTACTACTACTACTCTTTTCTGTTAGGTTCTTTCTTTGTGCATTTCACCTTCCTTCTATATGAAAGTTTATGTGTGCGATATATCAGCTATGTAAAGACTGTAACATTGTTCAGCCATATCAATTAATCATCCTTTATATGTAGTGGCATTTGTTTCTATCTAATTATGGGTCTTGCAGAGATATACACATGTGGAACATGTTTCGACTCACAGACCTTCAGCCTATACTTCCATCACAATCTGCATACATAAAGTATAGTTCATATCATTTGTATTCTTTCCTCTATGCATATACTATTTCACCATCTTTGATTTTTATGGTTACCTTATATCTTAAAATTTTATACACGAGATGGTATGATATCTTATTACTGCGTTTCAGTAAAAACTACACGAGAATTGTAGGGCTTCAGCATCAGCTTAACGTACGCCAGCTACAGCAGTGAACTTAGTCTTGTTAAAAACTTACACGTAGAGACCATTCATAGATTGATATGGATTTCAATTTGATTTTTAACCTTCGTCATATATTTCTAAGTTGATCGTGATTGAACTTTTCCCTTTCAGCTACGAAACCTTTATTGTACTCTTTTTTTTTTTTTTTTTTTTTAATCTGGATCCCATTCTCCAATTCACAGTTTTTATTTAGATCTCGTTGTTGCATAGTACATTGTTAAAACCCTTTGGCAGTGTCTTTCATATGGAAAATCTTTTCTGTTGTAGATTTTACAATACATTTCCTTCACATATAAACTAATTAATTTTTTTTTTTTCGTATTATACATTACTGAAAGGTACAGCACGGAGTTCTAAAATATTTCAATCTTATTTTCTTTTTTTAAAATTATGACATTTATTTTTTCAAAGATCGATTTGTATGTCGTTTTGGTTTTAAATTAATTTAAAGGCCGCTCGTGAATGGTAGAGGCAGGTGACAGTGACAATGCCCTAGCAGGACAATACCCTTGAGAATGATCATATATCCATATAATTAGCTCCGAAGCCCCCTCTCCACCGAAGCTAGAACACGGGAGGGCCAGGCAATGGATCTTGATGACTCAGCAGGTAGACCTTTAGGCTACCCCCACCTACCATATTTAGCTTCCGGTGATAGAGAAGTTGCATACGCTGCAAGAAACTATCGTGTCTGAGCGGGATTGAGAGCGACCTATAAAAAATGGTAATGTTAAAATTGTTTATAGTGAGTAAGACTTTTGACACCACTGAAGGTTTGCTTGTTTGTATTTTACAATAAGATTTAGTTAATGGTTGTTTTTTATTCTGACTGCAGCACGACTCAAATTATTATTATTATTATTATTATTATTATTATTACTATTATTATTATTATTATTATTATTATTATTATTATTATTATTATTATTATTATTTTTATTATTATTATTATCCAAGTTACAACAGTGGTTGGAAAAACAGATTGCTACAAGATTAAATGTTCCAACAGGCAGAGTAACTCAGTAAAGAAAGGAAATAAGGGATTAGCAACGAGAAAGTATATAAGTAATGAATAGAAAATATTTAACGTTTGAAGACCAGTAACACTATATTAGATCAGTAATATATAAGGTTTGTTTCTGGGCATACAGTGAATGATTTAGGAGAGATGGGGTCTCCCTGTCTAACTTGAATTGCTTACTATTTTTTAAGAGTTTTAGAATTGCTGTACTTCCGATATAGAGATTTCCAAGGATTATAGTGTAAGATTCATCTATTTCTCGTCTTTGAAGTGCTTACATTACTACAGTAATTTTGAACAAATCAAAAGCTATATCGTGAATAGTATGTTCATCTTACTCTGTCTATTTT
>NC_090725.1:25735493-25740493 GCF_036898095.1 Palaemon carinicauda | reverse complement strand
ACCTTCGAATTTAATCAATCAGTTGCGGATGAATCCCTTTTGCAATCTATTAAAAATAAAATAAATAAAGACATTCAAGACGAAGAAATTCGGCAGAAAATTTTTGGACTTTTAACTAAATATCATGATGTTTTTTCCACTACGGATGTATCCTTAGGAAAAACAGATGTGATCGAGCATCAAATAAGGTTAAAGGACAAGCAGAAAATTATCAATGTACCCTCGTACAGACTCCCTATGAAATTGCAGAATGAAATAAATGATGAAGTAGGTAAAATACTAGAAGAAGGAGTCATTAGGAAATCGAACAGCCCTTATAATTTTCCATTAATAGTTGTATCGAAAAAAGATCGAACATGGCGTATCTGCGTAGACTTCCGTCGTCTAAACGAGGAAACGATCCCTGATCGATTCCCAGTGCCATGTACTGACGATATTTTGTCTTTGTTAGGTCAGAATAAATATTTTACCAGTTTGGACTTACTTAAAGGCTTTCACCAGATATCATTAGAAGAAGATAGTATCCCATACACAGCCTTCAGCACAGCCAGGGGACATTATGAATTTTTACCAATGCCTTTTGGTTTACGTTGTGCTCCCATAACATTTACAAGAATGATTAACATAATGTTTGGAGACTTGCTAGGGGATATATTGCATGCCTATATGGACGATCTTGTAATCTTTTCCAACACCTTAGAAGAACATCTACGTAAATTAGAACTAGTACTGCAGAGACTAAGACAACATAACTTAATGGTGAAAATTAGTAAGTGTGAATTTTTCAAAACAGAATTAATATATTTGGGTTTCATGGTGTCAAGCCAAGGTCTTAAAGTAGTCCATGATAAGGTATCGGCTATCCGTAATTTTCCTATACCTACTAATGTCAAGGGAATACAGCAATTTCTGGGTTGTAGTGGATATTACAGGCGTTTTATACGCAACTATTCAATAATAGCCGCTCCTTTAACTGATCTTACGAAGAAGGGCGTAGATTTCATATGGTCTGAGCATCATCAACAGGCGTTTAATACCTTGAAAGATGAACTGTGTAGTTCTCCTATCTTAAAATTTCCTGACTTCGGTAAGGAATTCTTCATTGCAACAGACGCCTCAGACTTAGGAGTAGGAGTGGTATTGCTTCAACAATATGATAAACAATTTTTCCCGATAGCTTTTTATTCTCGAAAACTGAGAACTTCCGAAAGTAAGTATGCAGTAATAGACAAGGAAGGGCTAGCTATTATTAATTCACTAGTGCATTTTAAGTTCATAATATACGGTTATCCCGTTAAAGTTCTTACTGACCATAAACCACTAACCGAGTTCTTTAAAGGCTTCAACCACAGCCCCAAACGAACTCGGTGGCATTTGATCATTCAAGACTTTGGCGCGAGAATCAGGTATTTACCTGGGAAAGCAAATATCATTGCGGATGCGTTATCACGCAATCCTGTGTCATCTTGTACGGAGCCTTTAACTGAATTAATAGATATATCAACATCCATGCCTATTGTTAAAACGATATCTGAACAAGAAGATTTAGGCTGGAGCGCTGAATTATTACAGACTGATTAAAGAAAAGATCAGAAATTAGAAAGAATTATAAATGCTTTGAAAGGCAATCATAAGGAAAAGGGATATATAAAGTATAAGCAGCAGAATTATATAATCAAAGATAATATTTTGTGTTGGACCGTTACAAGGAAAACCCGCAATACACCACATGTAACTAACGACCAGGTAGTGGTACCAATCTCACTTATTTCCACTGTCATGAAATGGTTGCATGCAAATCCATTACATGGACACCCGGGGTTCTCATTAATGTCACAGAAAGCCAAATCATTGTTTTATTGGCATACAATGCTTACAGATATAAAAAAACACATAGCTAATTGTCGCACATGTCAGGAAAACAAAGGGCATACGAAAACACCTGTCAGCGTAGGGGCTTATCCCGTGCCCAATCAACCCTTTGAAAGAATACATTTAGATTTGTTAACAGGATTTTACGAGTCAGACAGAGGAAATAAGCACCTCTTAGTAGTTGTAGATGCTTTAACTCGATATACAGAACTAATAGCGCTTAAAACTAAAACTGCGATTTTATGAGTGTTACATTTGTAAACATGGAATTCCACACATGATAATCTCAGACTCGGGTGGAGAATTTAATAATCACTTTATTTACCTCATTGTGTGAATTCCTTAGCATAAAGAAAATAAATACCATGATATATCACCCAGAGTCGAATGGGCTAGTGGAAAGAGCAAATAGGAAGGTTTTAGATATATTAAGAGTAACACTAGGGGGATCAGACCACAACTGGGATATTGCAATACCTGCAGTACTGAGTACTCTGAATCATTCATATCATATATCAATTAAAATGTCACTGCATGAAACATTGTATGGTACCCCAGTTAGAACGCCTTTCCATGTATTAACGCCTACAACTAATCTATCAAATCCTTTAAAAGAATGTATAAATGCAAGCAAAAGTCGTTTTGATATCCTTCGAAAGAATTTAGAAGAATCACAAATCATAATGAAAAGGAATCATGATAAAATAGCGAAGCCAACTAAAACATATACCGTGGGTGATAATGTCTACATACAGGTAAATGTACGTAAAGGACTCAATTATAAACTAACATCTAAGTTTGAAGGCCCGTTTAACATTTTGGAAACATTAACGGCCAATAGGTTTAGAGTTCAAAACGTATCCCAACCCACGGATAAGAGAATCGTACCATTGGCTCACATAAGAAATTAAAAAAAAAAGAGAGGGAAAGAAGTGAGGGAAAGATTTTTATTTTGTATGTTAAAAGTTTTCCTCTTAATACAGGAGTAATAACATATATTTTTCTCGTTACAGGTTTCCAAGATGAATTTTTTGTTGTTGGGAGTGATATTGTTCGCTCAGATATTTTTCTCTCGTGGGATGAGCTCTAAAACTAAAAGTATAGATTTTAAATATGGCACTATAGTTGAAAGACAAGAAGACGTTTTTATTACATCAAGTATCATAGTTGTAGAAGTGCATATGCAAGCAATTTTTCTTCCAGAGAATGACGTCACTAGCTTAAAAAGCGCCATTTCGAGGTTTGCTGTCTCATTAGATGAGTTGCATAGAAGACATTTTCATTTGCCTACAGAGAGTTCGCTTGGATCGTACACTAAAAGTTGCAGAAATGCTATCTGATGGCTTGCAAAATAAGACTTACGAGACAGAATCTTTGGCTCATGACCTTTTGATGTGGACTGTAGGACACAAACATAAAGAGAGACGTAACCCATTAATTTTTGTGGCACTAAACATCTTTGGGTCTATTGCAAATTTAGGTTTAGGAATTTCCAATCGTCTTAAGATTAGTAATCAAAATAAGAAAATTGAGTTCTTGACTCATGAAGATGAATTGATTATGTCAGAACTAAGGAATCAGTTAGCTTCAATCAATCAATCAAATTATGGATTTAGTAAATGAACATTCAAGTAATATCAGTTAGATTATGGAAGTACAGGATTTGTTGGCAACGTTAACGTATTATGATTCAAAAATAGATTACATACATAACAGAATTGCACATTTCATTGAGAAAACAAAAGATTATGTAGAAGCTATCCCATTAGCAACTAAAGGTGTACTGTCACCCAATTTGTTGCCTATAAAGTACTTAAAGTTAGTTCTGGAGAACGGACGGGAGAAACTAGGCTAAGTTCCTTTGTTAGACGCACGTAGGTTAGAATTTTATTACAGCCTAATTACAGTAAGCGTTGAAAATAACAAGATTATGATTACAATTCCCTTTGATTCTTCTGATGCCTGGCAATCTTACTGGATATCACCATTTCCGACTTTAATGACGAATCACTCAAATCCAGTAATATCCAGTTTGACAGGACACGTATTGATTTCCCCAGACAAGGAAACATATACGGTCATTAAAGACTTAAATCAATTAACTCACTGTTCAGACGCAATGGATAGAAAAATATGTACAGCTGACTCATTTGAATTCCATAAAAACTTAATGGATTCATGCGAGTTAGGTATAGTGCTAGGCGGTGCTTTCTCCCATACAAGTGAAAATTGTCTGGATAAGCTTTATCCCTTTGACAATAATGAGTTCAATTGCAGACTGAACAATGGCTCGTGGATACTATACGACAAGGACGGCTTCAATGTATCATGCCCGGACGGATCCACGTCCTAATTCCAAATCTTCATTGCAGCAGATGGTTGTATCGGGACATCCCCTAATTCCATGGTGAGAGGGATCAAGACCATCATCAGAGAACGAGCCTACTTCGCGAACTTCACGTGGTCGACTACTATGCCATCATTACCTCCCCCATACAATAAACAGTTAGCCAAGCGGTTGATGAAATTGACCAAGATGGACCACCCGTCACCGACTTATAAAGAATTTCTTCATCCCATACTACTAGCAGGAACAGTTGTGACAGTGATGATATTTATCGCCGTTAACATCCTTGTTTGGCGTAGGTTAAGGAACAGTTTGCAGCTCAAACAGAACGTTTTGCCATGTCCAGACAAAACTCCTTATTTAATTCAATTTAAAGCCGTTTGAAAGTGGCCCCTTACTTCGCTAAAAGGAGTAAAATTGTCTTGGAATAGCGTAGTGTTCGAAAAGTAGTTAGTACGCTAGTAATATGTAATTGAAGAGACTATAGAACATTTGAATTTTTAAAAATACATTTAAAAAACATTTAAAAAATTAATCATTTTTTTTCTCGGCATCTAATAAAATATATAAGACTGAATGATAAAAGAAAAGAGAAAAAAAACAGAATCTATGGGCATCTAATAAAATATTTAAGCCCTATATATATATATATATATATATATGTACGAAACCGTGGTACATGTACGTACCTGGAATTCGTGTTTGTGCACTAAAATTGAATCTTTCCCAAGGTAACAAATATTTTTATTAATTACCGTATTGTAATAATCTATGTTTCTGA
>NC_090725.1:25722993-25730493 GCF_036898095.1 Palaemon carinicauda | reverse complement strand
ACTACCTAACAATTTAATAATTTAACACTAAACAAATAACAATTAATAATTAACACCTAACAACTAATAATTAGCGATTAATACTTAAATAACAATTAATAATGAACACTTATTCAATTGATGATTAAAAACACTCAAATAATTAGACAAAATACCGTCACACTCTTAACAAGAGACAGTCAAATATTTAAATTACTAAATAAACAGTTGATAATTAAGAAAATCCCTCGACGGGAAACCCCACACTCTCAACTAGAGAGTTATAAAAAAGAAAAGCGTAAGAATTAAACAAAACACTAAACGCATGAATATTTTCACAATCTTTGAAGCTGGAAAAAGACCACACCAACAGGTCCAAATAAGGTAGCGGCTCCAACAGCACACTGCTACTGTTGGGAGTACAGCTCCGGAGGATCCCTTATAAAAGGGAAGAAATGGAGTCCCAATCTAAAAAAAAGGTTAAAGATTGCTCCTACCTAGCAGCTGTCTCCCTACGTGACTCCAGGAGCTCCAAGGCTCCTGCAGCTAACCCTGGCGAGGATGCGTCGGCGGGGGGCGTCTCTCCTGAGTCCACCTCAAAGCTGGAATTTCAGCGTCGGCTCTGCAGACTGCAGAAGAGAACACGCAGGAACTTCAAAACACCGCAGTTGGCAAAAATGCACCTGCAAAAAGCCGTCAACAGTGGGTGTCACAACCCTTAAAATGCTAAATGGCGAGCAGCTGCAGTAGGTCCTGGAAACCTTGGGCCCTGACTGTCACTTTAGCAATCGAGTTCCTCACTGGTAAACACTGGTGTCTCTTTCCATCCAAGGACTCGGAAAACACAGAAAAGAAAGCAAAGTGTTAAACTAGACACTTATAAATTATAAAATGAGCGAGAAGGAGATTAAAGCAGCACTTCAACAAAAAAATCATTAAATTTACAAATACAGCCTTATAAACTAGAGTTTTTACATTAATTTTACATAAAACAAATAAATGTAGAAACAAGGCTGATGAAAATGAAATAAGAAATTACGTTAATCCACAATAGCTGTCATTATCTTGTCTTCATTGATAAAAAAAAAATGAATAAATAAAAAAAGAAAACATGACAGTGGAGCAAAGTGCAATAAACAAACAACATGTAAATGGTTTTCCAGTATTTGCTCAAGAAATTTCAAAAAATTGTTGGAAAATAATTTCAACATGTAAACTGAAGAACATAGTGATGGTATATATATGTAATCTTTTTTACATTCCATCCAAATCTATTTAGAACAATAGAAAGTTATAAAACCTTAAAAAGTTGCTATTTTTGCTGAATTTTTTAGGTGTCGTAGAAATAATTAATAGCTATAGTAATGTTTATATTTTAGAATATGCAATCTACTGTGTAAACGTTGTTGGTTATCTATTTTTTTTTTTCGTAATTATTTTGGCAGAATATTTTAAGTATCATAGAAATAATAAAAATTTTGCTTAAACTATAGAATCTTTTCTTATATTTTGTTTGGGTCTTTTAAGAATGTACAGAAAAAAATGTGGTACAGAAAATAAAAAAAGCTTATAACTCCAATTTAACATCAAACAAAATTAAACGGAAACTTGATAAGTATCATATGACATATTGATTTATCCTAATATCGAGAACTTTCTTTAATTTCATTCGTGATATATTATGTGTTGATATTAAACGTAAAATGAAAAATTCTAATGATTCTACACTGTTGAATATTTGTAGTAGGAAAACAGTACAAATCCTGGAATAAATGTTACCAGGCATATATGCCAGAAACAGATATATTGACGTAAAGGGTTGATATTACGGTCACTAGCCCATAAAAGATAATAACAAACTAGGGTAAAATTACGATCGCGTATATCTTACTGATATATGGCTGAGAACAGTATCTTTTTACGGAAAATTTCCGATTAAAATTACGACTATTTCAACAGTTAATGGGAGCTTCTCTTTCGTGAATTATGAGTAAACTGTGTATGAATTTACATTTAAGAATCTTCCACCAGCTACTACTTCAAAACGTAGATAAGGAGACATCTTCTGTTCTGTTTGAATTCTAAATAAAGATGACTTCCATCCGCATTTTTTGTTAATTGGTCACTTTTACCTATTAATTAGGTGGAAATCTTAAAGGACACATAACAATGAAATGTTTATTTCTAGCTCTATAAATCTTTCCAAACTACAATAGTTAGTTCTTCATTGTTTTCAGAAAACCTATTTAATGTAAAATATAAGAACATGTTTGTTTCATCACTAGGTTAATCAACCTCTTAATTCTTTTCTTAATGTTTTACTTGTCTATGGATTTTGCATTTCTTTTTGAAAGTTATGGTTTTTGGTCGTTTACGAGATGAGATTACCCCCTTTCTTTAAATCAAAACTGTTCATTCAAAACAAGAGATAGCTGGTATTGGTCATCCTTTGATTGCAAGGCCCTCTGCAAAACGGTGTACGGTAAATTACTGGAAATCAATTGCTCGAAAAAATTATTTCTCTAACTATCAATTCTTTGAAAGACAGATTGATCGAAAGGAAGTGACTTTGAGCATTTTGTTTTCGAGTAATTGAACTTGAAAAAGATAAATTGGTTCAAAATAAAAGCAATAGTTTGGTTAAATAAATAACGCAAACTAAATTCATACATTCATTTGTCTTTACAATTAAAGACACCCCAAAAAACAATTATTTGTCACTAAAACTCATAATTTTATAACCATTTATTCACTACTTTATTCATATGTAATATTATGAGAAACACTCCTGAAATTTTCTTTATCATTTGTGGGATCAGAGTCATAGATGAGAAATGAATATCCATTTTAGGTTTTCGTAAACTCTTCAATGATATTAAAATCGAGAGAGCTATTAAGCAAGACATGTCCAACATTTTCTCTTGCATTTATATTGCGGATGGTTCTTTTCACATTGTGAAATTTAGCACCAATTACTTCCATTGAGGCACAGGATGCAATGAAATATATTGCAGTGTGTCTCGACTATTTGCCTCATATTCTTTCACCTTCCCCATTAGTCTAGCAGCTACAATTCCATTAGCTTTTCCTGCATGATGATGAGTTCTACTTTGTTTCGTGATGATATCTTCGACAGAAATGACACGAGCATATCATCTTCTTTTCCTAGACATTTAATATTTCCATTGCATCGTATAGTTCACTGGTTTATCTTTAATATAAAACAAGCCATCCAAACAAAACTTCTTCCGCTTTCTACAAAACTTAAGTCTATCTTAATGGGTTGGGGTTTCCAGAAATGAATATGAAAAAAGGGAAAAAAACTAAAATAAAAAGGTTGAGAAAGGAAAGCAATTAACGGAAAGGTTCATGGCACTTGTCAATTGTTTTTAACTATTAAGAATATTTAGTGAATTAAGAATAAGTTTAGGAAAATGCAGTTATTAACGGCTAAGATAAAATGGATTAGCATTGGTGTTTTAAAGCTTCAGTATTTTTTATAAACGTTTAAAAAATGTTAATCGGATTTGGGGTAATTTAAAGAACGAATATCGACTTTCTAGCTATATTTCTTTTGAGGAATTTATAGTTCGAAAAATGATTTTTCGAGCAATAGGTTTCGGGAATTTTGTTTTCGAACAATTTACCTGGAATCCTTTAGAACAGGGTCAATTGCTTGTCAGGCCCTTTTTTTTTTTTTTTTTTTTTCGTCAAGGATATGTTTGTATGATACATTCGCTGTAATGATTGATTTGCTTTTGGCATACTGGAAGGAGACCTTTCATTATATATTCTTCACGGTGAACATGAAGCACAATGAAATGGTGATAAAAGTAATTCCTTTTTTACTCGTTTCTTTAGAAATATTTATAGTAAAATCCATATAAATTAAACAGACAGGTTCTCTGTTAGTCATTATGCACAGCTCAGAACACTAATATTATTAACTCAAGAAGCATACCTTTCATTACTTAATCATCATAGTGAACGCGAACCACTTAATGATATGGTAATAAAAATATATGTATTTTTTTACCGGTTTCTTTATAATTAATCATAATAAAATCAATATCAATAAAACAGACAGTTTCTCTGTTAGTCACTAAGTATAGCTCAGACCGTTGATTTTATTCACTCTGGAAAAAGTTTTGGCAACAACCTCGTGAAAATAAGCAAGTGATATATGTTGTAACAAGTTAATGTAAGAAATAGCATAATTTGTTCAAAATATCAACCACTGGCTTGCTGTTTTATCACTTAGTTGTCTTGCAAAAAAAAAAAAAATCTACTCATTTTAATGATATGGTGGCTCAACGGACCTCCATCTACTAATTGAAAATAAATCTTAATTTTGTATAAAAGAAATTCCTTGTAAAAAGATAAAAGAGAAATCTCGCTTGTGATTATGGTAACTTGTGCAGCAAACTAGACATTTACAATACATCACATGCTTTAAAATAAATCAACGCAGCAAACCTACTGTATCCATAATCTGAATAATGAGATAATTATCTTACATAGTCTTGGAATTGTTTAGTAACATCAGTTAAGACGATGTTTAGTCTATTTTAATAAGATCTAAATAAAATTAACATTTTTGAAGTACCGTGAAAGATGAGCAAATATACCTTATTGTCTTGTTCTCTATTCTTAGGTAGTGCCATAGCCTCTGTACCATGGTCTTCCACTGTCTTGGGTTATAAATCTCCTGCCTGAGGGTACACTCGAGCCCACTTTTCTATCTTATTTCTCTTCCTCTTGTTTTGCTAAAAAAAATTATAGTTTATCTAGTAGATATTTATTTAATGTTACTCTTCTTAAAATATTCTATTTTCCTTTGTTCCTTTCCTCAATGAGCTATTTTCCCTGTTGGAGCCTCTTGGCTTATGACATACTGCTTTTTCAACTAGTTGTCCATGAGCCAGATGAGAAGTCGGTACCATCTGGGGGCACCAAATGATACTTATTTTTATTGATTGCCAACCCATACCATTAACAAAAATGCATGATGGACTTTTCAATCTCACAGCTTAAGATTTTTATGACAGTTATAAGTTTTTATGAAAAAAAACGAAAAAGATACGATTTTATCACTAAATGTTTCAACACACAACTGCTTGTGGGTGCTGAATAAAAAGATAATTTCATTAGAAAATGTGTTATTTATGTTTGATATTCTTACATGAATGGATTAAATAAATTTAATTGATAATTTATTAATTACACGTTAATATGCACAGTTCATATGTAGTCTATGAAAAGCATTTGTTTCTTCGAAATGACTATACTACTTCACAGAACGTTCTTCTACATCTATTTATATTTTTTTCAGATGACAGTGTGACTGTAAGAAGATGCTCAATGGAATCACCAACAAAAAGACAGAAAGTGCTATCATCAATAGAGATGACTTGCATTATTTGTTCCAAACAAACTTCTGAAACATATTTGACAAAGACCAGAGATGACCAGTCTATTTGTACGTTAGTCTCGAAAAACATGTGTATGGTGAAAAACTGTTCTACCATAGAGACTGTAGGTCTAAGTTCACACACAAGAAAACACTTCAGCAGTTGAACAAAGAACCCGACTCTGAGCCACAATGTTCCTAGGCCATATCTGCATCTTCTGTGAGAAAGAAAGCAAATATATGCCTGGTTCAAATACCAGAGAGACACTGGACCAATCCTTTTGCTGAAGGACAAACTGGGCTGCTAAATATTGCGACTGGTGCTGCTGTATCTGCTAATGTAGCTCGTGATCTCCTATCAGCCCAGAAGGGTGAAGAAGCTCGTCTGAAATTTCAGGACAGTCGACTGGAGAGAGGCCAGAACTTTTTTGAAGACTTCCTAGGCTGAATCTCAAGACTTTTGACGGTACTAAAAGCTATAAAACGAAAGTAAATGATAAAGAGGTTATCCTGAAAAGTGACAACAGGTTATTTGCAAATATGATACTTGTTGCTTCGTCTAAAAAACTTAGCATGAAGGAAGTTCTAAAACATCCACTTGGTCCCGTGACCTGGTCGTTAGCCAACACAGATGGTTCACCAAGGAAGACGAATAAAGCAGCTCTAGTGAGAAAACTAGAGGCCAAAGCATCACCTGCTGAAGAGATGGAATATCCTTCTGCTTGTATCATTGACAGGATGAGTATTGTTCAAAAGATGAAAGGTGACAAGCTTACTTTTGAAGAGCTGGCGGAACAGATGTTTATTTCTGTCATCCGGACTAGTGCTAGCAGTGAAGGCACTGATGTTTTTTATGTTTATCGGCACCTATCTATCAAAGGAGCAGAGAGGGACATACGAGGTTCAGAAAGTGGGATATGTTTCACTAACATTATTCCTGGTCACAAGATCCTACAATGAAGACGTCTCCTGTCCTACAATGGTAGTGAGACGAAACTGATCAGCTTCCTCGTCAGCCAATGGAAAAAGTTCCGCATGCGAGAAAAACTGGGTGGAAAAACTATGTATGTTACATGTGATAACCTTTGCTTCAGACTCACATGTAATGATGTTATTGAAGAAGACAACTGAAAACGTCCCAGGAGGAAGCAGACCCCAGAGTCATCTTTCACGTGAAACATGCAGCACCTCATGTATCGTCCATCATCATGATAGCTGAAGATACAGACATCATTCTTCTCTGCCTTGTCTTCCACAAAGAAATTGACTGCAGTGTGTATGTGAAATGTGGTACAGCTACTCGAACCAGATATATCAGCATCTCCAAAGTGTCAGCTGCCCTGAGCCATGATGTGTGTGCTTCTCTTCTCAGATTACATTCATTTATAGGATGTGACACAGTCAGTGCTTTTAGTGGTCGAGGAAAGCTAGCTGCACTGAAACTGCTTATGACACATGATCACTTCCAAGAGGTCTTCATCAAACTTGGGGAAGAGTGACAGCTCAAAGAAGAAATTTTCCAGGTCTTGGAAGAATTTACACGCCGACTCTACGTTATTCACTCAGAAATCTGTGATGTTAACGAGATGCGCTATGAACTGTTCAGGTAGAAGGACGGACATGTAGAGTCTGCACAGCTGCCCCCGTGTAAGGACTGTCTCTATCTACATGCTGAGAGGGCCAACTATCAGGCTGCTATCTGGTATCGTGTACTGAGGGCAGATCCAAAAGTGCCAAGCCCACTGGAGTGCAAAGGCTGGTCGTTGGGTGACGATGGAGAACTGCAGATATATTGGATGACAGGAGCACCAGCTCCGAATGTAGTCCTGGAGTTCCTCTCCTGCAAATGCAAGAAGTCATGTAAGCTGCCATCCTGCCAGTGTATTGTGAATGGACTGCCCTGTACTCAGGCCTGTATCCTGCAGGATTGCGAAAACATGAAGGATGGCGATGTTGGTGATATGCAAGGAGGTTGATCAGATAGTGACAGCGACATTGAAACCCAATAAAAATTTAAGGTTTCCTTATATGTATAATACAATGTAGTCATACACTGCTGGGAATGGACTGATTTTGCATAAATGGTAGCATTGTTGTATAGGCTTATACAG
>NC_090725.1:25712993-25715493 GCF_036898095.1 Palaemon carinicauda | reverse complement strand
TATTACAAACAGAGCAAAGTTAGTAAGAGAAAAAGATGCATTAACGAGTTAAAAAAAATTTGCGTGTACAGACTTAGATTGACAGAAGTGTGAGAAAGGACGTGCCTAAGATCTTTTTTTCTGCAGCTGAGTAAAAATGGCTGAGGATGATAATGATGATCATGAGAACTGTTCAGGAAAAAGGATAACTTTTTCCTGATAAAAGGATCGTAATCATTAGGCATGAATTCTATGTGCTCCAGGGATATCCAAAGATCATTATTTACTTTTCCCAAGTAGCCATTTGTCTATTCTTGCAGCGTCTTCACTAATAGCTTTATAATGAACAAGTATATCCGGTTATGTTGCCATGAATAGCTCTTCAGAAACGTTTCATCCATTAATGTGCTATCATTACATTTTTTCTATTATTTTCCTCTATGTAAAACCTTCTGAAAAGCACAACGGGATTGCTAAGTGATTTAGTAGAAAGATACCGAGAAGTTTTCTCTTGTAAAGGACCAAAAACAAAACACTTTAGGGATAGAATGTCATTTTCGTTCTATTCTGAACCCAAGAGTATCACACACACACACACACACACACACACACACACACACACACACACACACACACACATATATATATATATATATATATATATATATATATATATATATATATATATATATATATCATGCCTTGATTTCATTAGTAGTGAAGACTGAGCAGCCTGTCCCTGATATATCATACTCTTGTAAAATTTATTTGAAATCCCAAGCAGACTGGAATGGAATTTTGCATAATCTTTTGTGCTTGAATTGGTCACAATTATATAGTAATGTAGATCCTGTTGTCCCTTTGAATGAGAATCTAGCCAACATAATTGATAGGCATATCCCTTCTCGTGCGCTAAGGTACCGAGTGAAGGACCGTGGTTCAATGATGATTGTAGACGTGCTTATTGGAAGAAGGAGGACTATCACCTTTGAAACGGTAACAGATCAGATTTGACTTGGAACAACTATACTCTGCTTCGAGCTTTTGCTCAGAGAGCTTATGCCTCAACTGAAAAGCAGTACACTTTAACCATAATAGAAACCCTTTCTGGTACAACTCAGGAACATAAATGGTGGTCTACCCTTAAATCTGCAATCTTTGGTGTAGATGCAACAGTTCCTCCTTTACTTAAACCAGATGGCTCAGTCACACACTGTCCAAAGGAAAAGGCAACCCTTTTGGTTGATGTTTTTCACAGTAAACAGAGTAATGAAAACTTTTACTTCCTCATTCTTGTTTTCCTGAGGCTAAACTAACTAGTTTAGCTTTTCGATCTCGTGAGATTAAAGCTCTGTTGATGGGCCTTGATGCTTATGGAGGTGTAGACCCAAATGGTATTTTTCCTTTGTTTTTCATAAAGACAGCAAATTTCTTGGCTCCAAAGTTATCTGTTATTTTGCGCAAGTTAGCAAGAAGAGGAGCTTTTAGCACTTGTTGGAGAATTGGTAATGTTACTCCTCTATGTAAATGTGTTTGTGGTAGCTCAAGTTCCACTGATTACCGCCCAATTTCCATAGCTCCCATATTATCTAAAATTTTTGAACGTCTTGTGGCAAAACGTCTTAATAGGTTTGCTGAAGGTAATCATCTATTCCTTAGTTTGTAATTTGGTTTTCGTAAAGTCCTTGGAGCATGTGTTGCCCTTTTTTACAATCTCTAATGCTGTACAATAATCCCTTGATTGTGGTCAAGAAGTTCGTATGATTGGCCTTGAATTTAGTGCTGCCTTTGACCGTGTTGTTCATGAGGCCCTTGTTTTCAAACTGAAACAGTTGGGAGTGGGTGGGTCATTTCTTAGCATTATTTTTTATTCTTTAAGTAATAGATCTCAAAGAGTTGTTGTTGATGGGCACCATAGTGAGTATAGGAATGTGATATCCGGTGTTCCACAGGGAAGTGTTCTTGGCCCATTAATTTTCATACTACATACACATGATATGGGGTTTGGCATAGAAAACAAGCTTGTTGCATACGCAGATAATGCTACTCTCTTTGCATCAATTCCATCCCCTGAATGTAGATCTGGGGCTGGTGAATCCCATAATAGAGATTTAGCTAAAATTAGTGCATGGTGCAAATTATGGGGTATGAAGTTGAATCCTAACAAAACTCAAAGTATGATTGTAAGTAGATCAAGGAAGGTGGCTCCTCAACATCTGGATCTCCATATTGATAATGTTTCTTTAAATTTGTATGACTCTTTTAAAATTTTAGGTGTAATTCTCGACAGCAAATTTACTTTTGAGAAACACATTAGGTTTGTGTCTTCTTCAATTGCACAAAAAATTGGCTTATTGAGAAAGTCTTAAAAGATTTTCGGTGATCAATCTATTCTGAAGAAGTGTTTTGATTCTTTCATTCTACCTTGTTTTGAGTATTGTTCTCCTGTCTGGTGTTCAGCTGCTAATTCTCATCTTAATTTTTAGGACAGAAACTTAAGGTCTATCCAATTTCTTATTCC